>NW_028261393.1:4094813-4264813 GCF_051295495.1 Thamnophis sirtalis
GGGATAGAGGGAGTAAGGAAAGGGAAGGAGAGTGGAAGGAAGGAAGGAAGGAAGGAAGGAAGGAAGGAAGGAAGGAAAAGAGTGGCCATAAGGAAAGGATGGCAGGGAGGAAAGGAAGGGATGGATGGATAGAGGGAGTAAGGGAAGGAAAGCAGGGAGAGAGGAAGGAAGGAAGGAAAGAAAAGGAGGGAGGGAAGGGGGGTGGAAAGGAAGGAAGGAAGGAAGGAAGGAAGGAAGGAAGGAAGGAAGGAAGGAAAAAACTAAGGGCAAGTTAGAAATAAATTTTGAAGTTGCCAGAAGTTAGGAAGGCAATGCTGTTTGCAGTGTCCTTATTTATTGTTTTGGGGGAAATCTGATGTTTCCTGCAGAGTTGCACGTACCCCCCCATCCACTTCCTCCATCTTTACACACACACACACACACACACACACACACACACACACACACACACAACACACTCTAAAAAAAAAACCCATCAGGAAATGTGGTCTGAGAAAGGGCTGTTTTTAGTGATTTGGTTTTGAAACGGAAAATAGAAAACAGAACTGCAAGCTGTGAAAATAGCCTTTTTCTTTCTAGTGAAAAATGTGTTATGGAACAAAAAAAAAAACCCTGCCAAGGTTGGTATGGTATTTGTTATCCGGTGGTCCCCCAAAAAAAAAAGAAAGAAAGAAACTTTGTGCATTGTCAGTCACACAATTGTGGTGGGATTTTATTTTTATGTTTTTGGCGGTTGTCCTCCCCTGTCCCTCCATGAAATCATCCTAGACCAGTGTTTTTCAACCTTGGCAACTTGAAGATGCCTGGACTTCAACTCCCAGAATTCCCCAGCCAGCGAATGCTGGCTGGGGAATTCTGGGAGTTGAAGTCCAGGCATCTTCAAGTTGCCAAGGTTGAAAAACACTGTCCTAGACATTAGAATCAGTTTTGTTGCTCCTGGGTGCGTTTTGGGGCATGTACTGAAAATTGTGCAGCGTTCTCTGCAAACCAGCATTTCCCTGACATGGAGTCCGGTTGAGGTGTGTGTGTGTGTGTGTGTGTGTGTGTGTAAAGGTGGAGGAAGTGGATGGGGGGAGTTGACAAGCAACAAGACACCTGCAGGATCCAATCTGAATTGCTCATTGGCCCCAAACTTTTAGGGCACATGTTGTTGTTAGTTGCGAAGTCTTGTCCGACCCATCACGACCCCCCATGGACAATGTTCCTCCAGGCCTTCCTGTCCTCTACCATCCTCTGGAGTCCATAGAAGCTCACGCCGACTGCTTCGGTGATTCCATCCAGCCTCCTCCTTCTCTGTCGTCCCCTTCTTCTTCTGCCCTCCATCTTTCCCAGCATGAGGCTCTTCTCCAGGGAGTCCTTCTTTCTTCTCATTAGGTGGCCAAAGTCTTTGAGTTTCCTCTTCAGGCTCTGGCCTTCTAAAGAGCAGTCAGGGTTGATCTCCTCTAGGACTGACCGGTTGGATGGCCTTGCAGTCCAAGGGACTCAATGCAGGAGTCTTCTCCAGCACCAGAGTTCAAAGGCCTCCATTCTTTGGCGCTCAGCCTCCCTTATGGTCCAAACTTCACAGCCATCCATTGCAACTGGTAAAACCATCGCCTTGACTATACACACTTTTGTTGGCAGGGTGATGTCTCTGCTTTTTAGTCTGCTGTCTAGATTTGCCATAGCTTTCCTCCCCAGGAGGAAGCCTCTTTTAATTTCTTGGCTGAAGAAAAAGATGTTTTTTCAAAAGTCTGTATTGTTTATACTTTGAGGAAAGAGATTTCGCTTCTCATCCAAGAAGCGTCCTCAGTTCTGGATAGATGGAAGTGTGGGGGGATGAAAGGATTTGTTTTGACATCATCCAGGCAGAAGTGAGGAAGCTTCTTGGATGAGAAGCGAAATGTCTTCTTCTCCCTCAAAGGAAAAAGAAACAGAGTCCAAGGCTGCCTTTTCACAAAAGGCACCTTTGAGACACCTGGATGACTGGGAATCTCCATGGATGTTCCCGGAGCACGAGTCCAAAAACTCGGACTTCTATTTTATTTTTCTTTATGTACACTGAGAGCATTTGCATCGAAGACACATTCCTTGTGTGTCCAATCACACTTGGCCAATAAAGAGTTCTATTCTATTCTATTCTATTCTATTCTATTCTATTCTATTCTATTCTTATTTATTCCTATTCCTATTCCTATTCCTAATTCTATTCCCTATTCTATTCTATTCCTATTCCTATTCCTAATTCTATTCTCTATTCTATTCTGATCTGTTCTATTCCTATTCCTATTCCTATTCCTATTCCTATTCCTAATTCTATTCTATTCTATTCTATTCCTATTCCTATTTCTAATTCTATTCCTATTTCTAATTCTATTCCTATTTCTAATTCTATTCCCTATTCCTATTCCTATTCCCTATTCTATTCTATTCCTATTCCTAATTCTATTCTCTATTCTGATCTGTTCTATTCCTATTCCTATTCCTATTCCTATTCCCTATTCTATTCTATTCCTATTCCTAATTCTATTCTCTATTCTATTCTGTTCTATTCCTATTCCTAATTCTATTCCCTATTCTATTCTATTCTATTCTATTCCTATTCCTAATTCTATTCCCTATTCTATTCTATTCCTATTTCTAATTCTATTCACTATTCTATTCTATTCCTATTCCTAATTCTATTCTATTCTATTCTATTCCTATTCCTATTCCTAATTCTATTCTCTATTCTATTCTGATCTGTTCTATTCCTATTCCTATTCCTATTCCTATTCCTAATTCTATTCACTATTCTATTCTATTCCTATTTCTAATTCTATTCCTATTTCTAATTCTATTCCCTATTCCTATTCCTATTCCTATTCCCTATTCTATTCTATTCCTATTCCTAATTCTATTCTCTATTCTATTCTGTTCTATTCCTATTCCTAATTCTATTCCCTATTCTATTCTATTCTATTCTATTCCTATTCCTAATTCTATTCACTATTCTATTCTATTCCTATTTCTAATTCTATTCACTATTCTATTCTATTCTATTCATATTCCTAATTCTATTTTCTATTCTATTCTATTCTATTCTATTCTATTCTATCCTATTCCATTCCATTCCATTTTCTTTTCTTTTCTATTCTATTCTATTCTATTCTCTACTCTACTCTACTCTATTCTACTCAATTCTACTCTACTCAATTTTACTCTACTCTGCTCCCCTGTGACCGACTCAGATTGGATCCTGCAATATGATCTTGGGATAGATTTATTCTCCTTCATTTGCAAGGCATCTACTCATGCAAAGTGGGGATTTTTTAAAAAAAAAATTCCTTCGCTTTCTGCCTGCACAGAATCCACAAACACGTCGGAGCTCAAAATCTACCGGATGAACAAAGAACAGGGAACCTGCGTTGGCGGCGAAGAATTTTATCTGCTGTGCGACAAAGTCCAGAAAGGTACTTGGGGTGGGGGGAACATCAGGGGTCTTACACTCTACTTACATTCTACTAATTTGATCAAATTAGGTCCCCTCTATAGTTCTATTTAGGCCCAGAATGATAAGTACAGACTTACGACCACATTTCCGCCCAGAAACGAGACAGTCCTTAAGTGAATATTGCCCCATTCCACAACCTTCCTTGCAGCCGTTGTTAAGCGAATCAGCACAGGGGTTAAATTAGTCACACGGCCGTTAAGTGAATCTCGCTTCCCTATTGATTTTGCTCGTCAGCAGGTTGCCAACGGGGATCATATGATGACGCTGAAGCGGTCATAAATGCGAATCCGTTTGCTAACTGAATTTTAATCGTGTGGTCATGGGGGTTGTGCAACAGTCACAAGTGTGGAAAGCGGTCGTAAGTCAATTTCTCGGTGCCACTGTAACTTCAAACAGCACTGAACGAATGGTTTGAGAACTACTTTGTAGTAAAGATTCTGGCCTAGACGGGGTGTGGGAACCTGGTATATATGGTTCTAAAACAGTGTTTCTCAACCTTGGCAACTTGAAGATGTCCGGACTTCAACTCCCAGAATTCCCCAGCCAGCGAATGCTGGCTGGGGAATTCTGGGAGTTGAAGTCCGGACATCTTCAAGTTGCCAAGGTTGAGAAACACTGTTCTAAAACAAGCCAGAAACATAAAAAATGAGCCTATTTAGATGATAGTTAAAGGCCATGAAGTTTAATCCATGGTTTGTTTGCTTAGAGCAGTGTTTGTCTAGCTGAGGAAGGTGAAGATGGGTGGACTTCAACTCCCAGCATTCCTCAGCTGGAGCTTGGAAAAAAAAACACAAAAGCCCCTTCAGAGGGAAAGCCTCATTGAGGGCTCTTTCCCCTCAAGGCTTTGCTGGCTGAGGAATTCTGGGAGTTGAAGTCCACAAGCAGAGTGGGCCAACTCGCTGCAGCCCAGCTCGCCTCAGACAACTCGCCGTGGGGCAATTCAACAATTCTATTTCATTATTTTAAAATAAATAAACAATATTTTCATTTTTGCAATTCGCCTTTAATTCTGTCCCTCCTTTCTTGCATCCTTTCTTACAATACAATAGCAGAGTTGGAAGGGACCTTGGAGGTCTTCTAGTCCAACCCCCTGCCTAGGCAGGAAACCCTACACCACTTCAGAGAAATGACTATCCAACATCTTCTTAAAGACTTCCATTGCAGGGGCATTCACAACTTTGGAAGTTATTTAACGAATCTTTAATAAAGATTCTTTAATGAATCTAGCAATAGCAATAGCAGTTAGACTTATATACCGCTTCATAGGGCTTTCAGCCCTCTCTAAGTGGTTTACAGAGTCAGCATATCACCCCCACAGTCTGGGTCCTCATTTTGCCCATTTCGGAAGGATGGAAGGCTGAGTCAACCTTGAGCCGGTGAGATTAGAACCGCTGAACTGCAGATAACAGTCAGCTGAAGTGGCCTGCAGTACTGCACCCTAACCACTGCGCCACCTCGGCTCTTTTTATAATACAAATAAAACTAATAAAATTAATCATATTTTTATTATTAAGTTATTACATTTTATTATTAAATTATTACATTTTCATTATTAAATTATTACATTTTCATTGTTAAATTATTACATTTTCTTTATTAAATTATTACATTTTCTTTATTAAATTATTACATTTTTTATTATTAAATTATTACATTTTTTATTATTAAATTATTACATTCAACCAACTTATATATTTCTAATAGTAATACACAACCATGTTCATTTGCATCTGTCATTATTCAACTGTTCCATGTTTTCTCTTGTTATTGCTCTTATTTTATTGTATTAAAATGTATAAATTAACATTCCCCCTTTCTCCTATTCCCATCTCTTATCCTGACTTTTAGCTGTGTCACCCTTTATTAAAAGATGTTTTCTTTCTATCCTACCTAACTTCTATTCGTGTCACCTACCTAAAAAAGGAAAGAGGGGGGGGGGGGAGAGAGAGAAAAAAGAAAGAAAGAAAAGCAAATCAGAACAATAACAATAAAAAGAAATAATCTCTCCATCGTTTCTTGCCCGCTTCAATATTTTAATTGCTATGCATTTTTTTTTAAACTTGTCTCCCATATTCCTCTCTCGGATCTTTGATTCTGTCTGCATCTATTTTTTGGCTGTTCAATCTAGGCGTTTCTCTCCATCTCTAGCCTCTTCCACTGCCTAGCTTCCAAAATTTCTGCCCAGGCTGGAGAATTTAGATTCCTTGAATTTGGTTCCCAACCCTCCTAATCGTTGCTTCACCCTCTTTACTTGGCAGAAGACATTTCCGTCGTTTTCCGGAAAGATGCTTGGGAGGGCAAAGCTGATTTTTCCCAAGCGGATGTCCATCGGCAGATCGCCATCGTCTTCAAGACCCCCCCTTACCAACACCTGGACATCCTGGAGCCTGTGGAAGTGGAGGTGTACCTGCGTCGCTTGACGGACAGCGTTTCCAGCGAACCGTTCCCCTTCACCTACCTGCCCAAAGACACAGGTGAGACAGGAGATGGAGAAGCTGTCTATTTACACCATTCCTTTAGTGACGGTGTGAAGTTACAAAAAAGTGACATGACCGTTTTTCACACTTACGTCCATACTGTCACATCATCAAAATTTGGAGTCCTAGTGGACAAGCATTTAAACAGGAGCCAGCCGTGGGCAGCAGCTGCCAAAAAAGCCAACACAGTTCTAGGCTGCATAAACAGAGGGAGAGAATCAAGATCACGTAAAGGGTTGATACCACTTTATAATGCTTTGGTAAGGTCACCCTTGGAATACGGCATCCAGTTTTGGTTGCCACGATGTAGAAAAGATGTGGAGACTCTAGAAAGAGTGCAGAGAAGAGCAACAAAGAGGATTAGGGGACTGGAGGCTAAAACATATGAAGAACGGTTGCAGGAACTGGGTATGTCTAGTTTAATGAAAAGAAGGACTAGGGGAGACATGATAGCAGTCTTCCAATATCTCAGGGGTTGCCACAAAGAAGAGGGAGTCAAACTATTTTCCAAGGCACCTGAGGGTAGAACAAGAAGCAATGGGTGGAAACTAATCAAGGAGAGAAGCAACTTAGAACTAAGCAGAAATTTCCTTAGAACAATCAATCAGTGGAACAAAGGTTGCCTCCAAAAGTTGTGAATGCCCCAACACTGGAAGTCTTTAAGAAGATGTTGGATAGCCATTTGTCTGAAACAGTATAGGGTTTCCTGCCTAGGCAGGGGGTTGGACTAGAAGACCTCCAAGGTCGCTTCCAACTCTGCTATATTGTATATTGGAGCCTTGTCAACTGGCTCGTATTTATGACGGTTGCCAGGGCCTCGTGATCCCCTTTTCGCAACCTCCTGGCAAGCCAAGTCAATGGGGAAACGGATTCACTTAACCACCGTGGGACTAACTTAGCAACGGCGATGATCCACTTAACAACAGTGGCAAGAAAGGTGGTAAAATGGGGCACAACTCACTTCACAATTGTCGTGCTTAGCGAGGGATGTTTTGGGCTCGTTTGTGGTCCTAAGGCAAGGATTATATGTGCACTCCTTGACTTACAACCATTCGTTTAGCGACTGTTCGGAAGTTACGACATCGCTGGAAAAAGTGACTTAAGACCAGTCGGCGCTGTTACGAACGTCACAGCGTTCCCCATGGTCACGTGATCAAAATTCAGTGCCTGGCAACCCAGCCTCTATAATACAATACAGTAGCAGAGTTGGAAGGGACCTTGGAGGTCTTCTAGTCCAACCCCCTGCCTAGGCAGGAAACCGTATACCGTTTCAGACAAATGGCTATCCAGCATCTATTTGCACTCTATTTATGATGGTGGCAGCATCCCAGGGTCATGTGATCTGCAACCTTCCCAGCTGGTCTCCGATAAGCAAAGACAACGGGGAAACCCAGATTTACTTAATGACCATATGATTCTCTTGATGACCTGTTGTGGCTCGGAAGGAGCTTTGGGAGTTGCTATCAGACTCTGACAGCGAGGGGCCCTATGAGTCAGGCCTGGAGGAGGCGGAGGACCCTGGACAGGGTTCTGACTCCGAGCAGGGCTCAGAGAGACTAGTTGGTTCCCAGGTAAAGACTGAGCCTTGGATCAGTGAGAGAGGCTGACACAGAAACCTCCTGTGAGTTGTTTCGGGATGCACGCAGGAGAAGGGCTGACCGACGTAAGGAGCAATTGAGGACTCACAGGGGATGATAACGAGCAGCTGTTGCTCGTTAGGATCTCCTCCTGTGGATAAAAGACTGATGGTGCCACGCCCTGGTTGCAGAAGTCAACGTTTCGTTTCTGTTCGAGTCAACGTTCTCCGTTCGTGTGCAATCATCGAGAAAAGCACTTGGATAAGTGACTCGATTTATATACTCCTGTTTTCCATCGAGAAAATCACCTGGATAAGTGACTTGATTTATATAATCCTGTTTTGTAGCACTTTATGAGTGAGGACTTTTGCCAGACCATTTATCTGTGTTTATTTTGGGCTCACAGCCAGCAAGAGCCGGGACTGATAAATACATTCCTTTGAACGTTCTGTTTGGCTTTCGTTTTTGAACGGACAAGGTGGGGGGTCAGAACAATGACCCATGGCGAAAAGGTCGCAAAATTCGGCATCACTCACTTAACGACGACCATGGAAATTCCAGTCCCACTTGTGATCATAAGTGGAGGACTCCCTGTCTCTTAAGAGCCTAAGCCACCTTTCCTCTCTTCCTGTGTTTGAACCCTGGGTCAGATATCTCAGAATCAATGAATAATTCTTTCTTTACACAGATACATACCGGGTCAACAAAAAACGGAAGCAAGGTATGCCTGATGTCCTGGAAGAACTTTCTGGTCCAGGTGTGTATCCTTTGGGGGTGTGGGGTGTGTAAAAGCAGTGCAACATTGTGCCGGTAGAAACCGGATTGTAGTAGGAGATGATCAGGCTGAGCTCGAGGGAGGAGTCAAATATGTCATCACTCACGAGTCCCCACGAGTCCACAAAATATATAAATCCAGCCTACCTTGAATGCTTCGCTTATCCTCCGCTCATTTCCCTTAACCATCAGTTGGCCGGATTCTTGTAGACCGTGCAGCTCGCGGAGGATAGGTGTAACATGGGTGTATCTTGATACACCCAATATCGCTCGCGCGGCTGCATTCTGGACCACTTGTAGTCTCCGAACTTGTTCTTCGAGGAATCAACCTGCCTCGGAGTTCTGCTTTGAAATGGCTGCATTTCTTGGAATGATAACATTTAGTAAGAGCCAAGGTGGCGCAGTGGTTAAATGCAGCACTGCAGGCTACTGCTAGATCAGCAGGTCAGCGGTTCAAATCTCACCGGCTCAGGATTGACTCAGCCTTCCATCCTTCTAAGGTGGGTAAAATGAGGACCCAGATTGTTGGGGGCAATATGCTGACTCTCTGTAAACCGCTTAGAGAGGCCTGAAAGGCCTATGAAGCAGTATATAAGTCTACTGCTATATAGTGTCATTCCAAGCTTGATGGTCTCCTTCCTCCGTCTTTTAATTGATTTTTCTTCTTGCGTACTCCCAAGAATGTTTATTCTTGCCATGAAGGCGTTCCTAGATCTGAGTCGGCGGGGTTGGGGCACACCTGGGGAAACCTGACCTTGGTGGCCAGGTGTTAACGTCCTCTTTGCTTTTCCAGATCCTCATGGGATTGAAGCAAAACGGAAGAAGAAGAAGCCTGACTATCTGGACCATTTCAACTTGACTCCTTCAGCAGGTCAGAATGCGATAACCCCCTGTCTTCTCAGCCCCACACTAGAAA
This sequence comes from Thamnophis sirtalis, assembly GCF_051295495.1. Lineage (NCBI taxonomy): Eukaryota > Metazoa > Chordata > Lepidosauria > Squamata > Natricidae > Thamnophis > Thamnophis sirtalis. The sequence continues at coordinate 4,104,030 of NW_028261393.1, forward strand.
AAAAACGCTGTCTCCTAACCATGAGCCTTTTCATGGACTTCAGATCCCAGAATTCCCTAGTCAACATAGCCGTGGATGAGAACTCTGGGAGTTGATGCCTATACTTCGGGAAGGGGCCAAGGTTGGGAAAGACTGCCTTGGAACCATCTGAAGACCTTCCTCCAGGGTTGACTCGAAGGGCTTCACGATCCCTAGGAAGAGTCAAACTCATGGGCCGGAGAGATGTTGGGAAACTCCCAGCCAGATTGGAAGGAGGGGTCAAGCAGGGAACTAGCCTTGAATCTTTGGGCAGCCGCAAGAGGCGTGAGCCTGACTCCCATTACGTTCTATAGAACCTTATCTGGTTGCTCCCCAGTGAAGGCAAGCTGGAGATTCTTGTAATATAGGTAGAACAGCACGGAACCCTAAGATAGTATTTTTTCCTCATCTTTTCCCAGACCCCCATCAAAATCTTCCGAATGTAATGTCCCATGAAGTACCTATGGGGGGTATCTCTTTCTTGCCGGAGGGAGGCATGCCATCCCCGGAGGTGGTCATGTCCCTCTATAGCCAATAGGCACCTTCTACTCAACGTCACCCAATCCTTCACCCATGTCATAATTGCTGCATTATAATATGCTTCCCAGTTGGGTACTCCGAAGCCACCCAGTTCTTTACGTTTTTGCAACATTTGGGCTTTAATTCGTGTTTTCTTGCCTTGCCATATAAATCGAGCCACTATTGTCTCCAAAGATTAAAAAAAATTTTTGTCCAATTTAGTTGGTGTTGTTTGAAACAGAAACAAAAATTTCGGTAATACATGTGTCTTAACTGTCGCAATCCTGCCCATCAAAGACAGTTGTTTACCACTCCAATTAGTCATATCCTTAGATACCTGTTGTAGCAATTTCATATAGTTATCTACCTTGATAGAGGAACATCTCTCCGTGAGTCAAATTCCCAAGTATTGTATTTTATGGGCCATGTTAATCCCTAACAGGCTTTGTACTTCCCTTTTCTGGTTCAAAGTCATATTCTTAATTAACAGGTTTGTCTTCGCTAAACCCCGAATCTTACTCGCACGTTCCGTTTCTTTTTTCCAGACTTCTCCTTATCCTCCCCGGAAGACCGGGGTTTCCTGCCCAGCATGGAACGTATCATGCTACCGGATCTCTATGAGGAATTTGGTCGGTTTTCCGGATTTTCACCTTACAGCGGCCCCAGCTTGAGCGACGTGGTTCTGCCCTCTGCTACGAACTACGCAGAGAGACCAGAACAGGAATTCTTGCTTGATGCTTATTCGGTCCATTCGGGCATCACCATCCCTCTGGTGCTGCCCGAGGATTCGGAGCCCGAAGATGTGGCGGCCTTGGTGGGAAGCAGCATGTTCCCCAGCCAGTACAAAGAGGAGGAAGGAGATCTAGAAATGGAGAACCCCGCAGACGCGTGACAGAAGGGCCCTAGTCTCTCCATTTTGGGAGGAACCAACAAAAGATTTATTTCTCGCTGACAACCGGAGGAAGGAAAAACCTGGTAGTAATCTCTGCGGGACGGCCCTCTCTGGGAGAAGATGACGTGAAAAAAACATGGAAAAAGATGGCGTTCATCGCGGGATAACAGAAGAGAAATTGCATCCTTAGGCGGGAAAGATTCTCTGCGCGTGCTTCCTGTTTTCCTTGATTCTCGCAGCGCGTAAACTCTGAGCAGTGAGAACTGGATGGGTTTTCGAATTCCCACGAAGCTGCAGGATGGTTTCCTGGCGTTGGGCTTAGCGTGATGCGCGAACCTAGGTTGAAAAATAATACAGGTAGTCCTCGACTTACGACCCCAACTGAGCCCCCAAAGGTCTGTGGCTGAAAGGGAGACGTTTCTTACGTCAGTTTTGCCCCATTTTATGATCCTTCCTTGCCGCCGCCGTTAAGTGAATCCCTGCGGTTGTTAAGTTAGTCACACGGTTGTTAAGTGAACGTGGCTCTCCCCCCCCCTCCCCCTTGACTTGGCTTGTCGGAAGGTCGGAAAAGGGGATCACGTGACTCCCGGGGACAGTGCGACGGGCATAAATATGAGTCAGTTGCCAAGCGTCTGAATTTTGGTCATGTGACCACTGGGATGCTGCAACGGTCATTAAGTGAAACGCGGTCGTAAGTTGAAGGCTACCTGTATTTTAGGGCTTAGCGTGATGTCAAAACACGACTGAGGATCAGTTATGCACGCCACTTTTTTTCATGCAATGTGTGTATCAGTCACTGAGCTATTTCTTAAAATGTGTGTACACCCACATATGAACAAAAAAAACCATGTAAAGTGCCTTTGAGCCATGCACAAATTATGGGGTTCCCCCCCCTCCATACCCCCAGGACAGTTAATCCAAATCACTTGTTGAATATTTTGGGGGTTTGGCCTCTTTTAACAGTTTCCGCACACATGGCATAATAGCAATAGCACTTAGACTTATATACCGCTTCACAGTGCTTTACAGCCCTCTCTAAGCGGTTTACAGAGTCATCCTCTTGCCCCCCAACAATCTGGGTCCTCCTTTGATCCACCTCGGAAGGACGGAAGGCTGAGTCAAACTTGAGCCAGTGAGATTTGAACTCCAGACTGTGGGCAGAGTCAGCCTGCAATACCACATTCTAACCCAGTGTTTCTCAACCTTGGCTACTTGAAGATGTCTGGACTTCAACTCCCAGAATTCTGGGAGTTGAAGTCCAGACATCTTCAAGTTGCCAAGGTTGAGAAACACTGTTCTAACCACTATCCCACAAGGGCTCCTATTGCAACAGCCAATCAACTTCAACAATAGTAATAGCATTTAGACTTATATACCGCTTCACGGTGCTTTACAGCCTTCTCTAAGCGGTTTACAGAGTCAGCATATCCCCCTCCCCAACAATCCAGGTCCTCATTTTACCGACCGTGGAAGGATAGACGTCCGAGTCCCCACCTTGAGTCGGTTAGGATCGAACTCCTGGCAGTGGGCAGAGTTTTCCTACAGGGCTGCATTCTAACCATTACGGCATCACAGCCACTATAGCAATAGTGCTTAGACTTATATACCGCTTTAGAGTGCTTTTACAGCCCTCTCCAAGTCGTTTACAGAGTCAGCCTATTGCCCCCCCCCCCCAACAATCCGGGTCCTCAGTTGACCCACCTCGGAAGGATGGAAGGCTGAGTCAACCTTGAGCCGGTGAGAATCAAACTGCCAAACTGCAGTCCGCCGGCAGTCAGCAGAATTTAGCCTGCAATAGGGCATCCTAACTCCCGCACCACCACAGCTCTTGGAGGGAAGTGGCATTATATGTTCGTCATGATGTAATCGCACCGATGAAGTCATGATGTAGGTGACTTATTGCGACTTTCCTGGACGCCTTTGCCTAAACATATGGCCAGATGTAACTAGGGGGACACTAGGACACGCATATGGGGGCCTGTCCGAGCTTGCCATCACAACATCCTTGGTTATAAGGGCTGGTTCCTGATATCCACACAGAGGACTTCAGTTCACCATAAATTGGGGCTGAATATCATCATCAAAACGCAGGAGACAATATTCCATTGTGCCTTAACTTACTTCCAAGAATCCTGGGGGCATGGGTAGTCCTCGGCTTTACGACCACACAGTTGAGCCCAAAGTTTCTGTCGCTAAGGAAGACAGATGAGTTTTGCCCCATTTTAATGAACTTTGTTTGCCACGGCTGTTAAGCGAATCCCTGCATTTGTTGGGGCATTGTAAGGGAATCTGACTTCCCCATTGACTTGGCTGATCAGAAGGGGAATTGTATGACCTTGAGACACTGCAACTGTCGTAAGTATGAACCAATTGCCGAGCGTCTGAATTTTGATCACGTGGCCACGGGGAGGCTGCAATGGTCGTTGAGTGTGAAAAATGGTCCATAACATCACTTTTTCCAGTGCCGTCGTAACTTGAACAGTCGCTCAAAGAACTGTTGTAAAATTAAGGACTCCCTGCATATGCCCATTGCCAAGACTCTGAATTTTAAATTTTGAACGATCACGAGCCAATGCTTGCCAGTGGTGTTGGCCTGCCAGAAGAGCTGGCAGCAGATTCGGACAGTGAGGAGGATGGAGAGGAAGATGGGCCAGTCCTGGAGTCTGGGGAAGGCTCTGATGAGGGCTCTGTGTCGGAGGCAGAGAGGGGGCCAGAGCCGTATGCCGGTTATCAGCTGCCTTCAGAGTCAGACATCAGTGGGGCAGAAGAACAACTGGGGCCTGTTCCCAGTGTGCGCATGTGCAGAGCTGCCCGAAAACAGCTGAAGAACAGGGGTCGACTTGGGAGTAAGGCCATAGTTATGGAATCGCTATTTGCAACCTTCCCAGCTGGATTCTGACAAGCAAACTCACTAGTGGAAAGCCAGATTCACTTAAAAGATGGCACTGTTTCACTTAACAACCGTGACAAAAAAGTCGTAAAATCGGCTGCGACTCACTTAACAAACTGGTCCCCCTGGTGTCGTAAATCGAGGATGAACTTGTATCCATTAAACTCTTTTCATATGGGGTTGAGCCACCAAGCTAATCTCTCTTAACAATAGTTTTTCAAAAAAAAAGTTTAAATTTTTGTGTTTTTGAGATGCTTATTACCTGGAGAAATTACAAAGATTTTATCTGGCGACTTCTGTGTGCGATTATTCTTTCTGTATTCTTAGCGATCTTTCTTCCCTCTTTTCAAAACAGGGTGTTTTATTTTTGGGTGGAAGCAATCTTTTTTTTTTAGATGACGGTTGGCGCGCAGAATTGTTTTTTTTTGTTATATAGGGAACGCCAGGTAAGTCCCCGACTTATGGCCACAACTGAGGCCAAAATACCTGCTGCTAAACAAGAACATCAAGTGAGATTTCTTGCCACAGTTGTTATATGAATCACGACGCTTGTTAAGTTAGTAATACGGGTCGTTAAGTGAACCTGGTGCCCCAATCTGGTCGCAAAAGTGGATTGTGTGACCCCGGGACATGGCGGCCGTCATAATATGAGTCCATCGCCAAGCATTCGAATTTTAATTGTGTGACCACGGGGATGCCGCAATGGTCGCAAGTGTGAAAAATGGTCATAAGTCCCTTTGCTCAGTGACTTCGGTCACTAAATGAACTGATAAGTCAAGGACTACTTGTATCTGTAGCTCCAAGGTTGTAATTTTACATTTTGGAGATCACAAAACTTCTGATGGGGAGTTGGGGGAATTCTGGGAAATTCCCCAGGCTGGGGAATTCTGGGAGTTGAAGTCTACACATCTTAATGTTGCCATGCTTGACTTAACACACTGGGAAAGCAACAGGTGGCAACACCTGACATGGTTTCAGACAAATGAATGATTCAAATCCACAATTCAGCCAACAGCCACGCGTCTCCACAGGCGGCGCTCGGGATTCGAACCCGTCATCCGCAGGACGCTTTCTGCGCCTGCGCGTCTCTGAACCTGTACAAGCCCCGCCGCCGCTCGTTGGCTTCTGACCTGCGCTATCAATTGCGAAGGGAGCTTAACTCGAGCTGTGATTGGCTGAGACCCTCGCGGTCACGGGACCCTGCTTTGACCAATCCGAGGGCCGCAGGGAGATCCGACTGTTGCGCCTTCTTTCTCCTCCCCCGGTTGCTACTCTATAGAAACGAGTCATTTCCGCTTCCGGGGGAAAGGAGCTGCGACTTTGGCGCAGGGTGAGGAGGGGTCTCTCCTGTCCTTTAAGCGGGCGAGGGCAGTCGGCGGCCGGGGAGAGGCCGTTTCGGAGCCGGAGGACGGGGGTGGAGGGGGGGGCGGAGAAGCCGCCTGGAGGGTCTGACAGCCCTCTTGGCACGGTTTCTCTCGGCCTGAGAGGCCGTCGCCTCCGCGAGTCTCTCTTTCGGGGACAGGCGAGTGAGGGTTCCGTAGAATCCCCCGCTTTTATAACCAGAGGTCTCCCCTTCCCCTAAAAAATGCCTCATGTCCCCGGTTAACAACGAGCCCCATTTATCTTCTGGAATTGGAAAGGAGGAGGAGGGGGGGGGAGCTGCAAGAATCTTGAGGACTAGCACCCCTTTTTGTAAATGAGTGGCAATGTTTTCTCTGACTGCTGAAGTAGAGAAGCTGTAGAGATCCTTAAAGGATTATTGAAGTGTTTTCTGTTAGGGGTGGAACAGTCCTTCCCCTTTTTTTATCCTTAGTCAGATCTCATTTTTTCCCCTTCCAATCAATCAATGAGAATAGAGCTGGAAGGGACCTTGGAGGTTTTCTAGTCCAGCCCCATGCTCAAGTAGGAGACCCTGAGACAAGTGGCTGTCCAAATCTTTTCTTCAAAACCCCCAGTGATGGAGCAGCCACAACATCTGGAGGCAAGCTGTTCCACTGGTTAATTTTCCTCACTGTCAGTGAACTCCTCCTTAATTCCATCAATAGCTTCCATCCATTGTTTTTTTGTCCTGCCTTCAGGCGTTTTGGAGAATAGGTTGATTCCCCTCTCTTTTTTGTGGCAGCCCCTCAAATATTGGAATACTGCTATCATGTCCCCCTAGTCCTTTTTCCCCTCTAGACTAGCCAAATCTTGCAACCATTTTAGTCTCCAGTCCCCTAATCATCTTGGTTGCTCTTCTCTGCACTTTTTCTAGAGTCTCAACCTCTTTTTTTGTAATGTGGTGACCGAAACTGGATGCGGTATTCCAGATGTGGCCTTACTAAAGCTTTATAAAGCAACTTCACGTGATTTTGATTTTATGCCTCTGTTTAGACAACCAAGGATTGTGTTAGCTTTGTCACCTTCATTCCTTCCGAGGTTGGTAAAACGAGGACCCAGATTGTTGGGAGCAATATGCTTACTTTCTAAACCACTTAGCGCTCTAAAGCACTTTGAAGTGGTATACAGGTAGTCCACCAGCACAATTGAACCCTGAATTCTTGTTGCTAAGTAAGATGTTTGTTAAGCGAATTTTACCCCATTTTTCAATCTTGCTTGTCACCGTTATTAAATGAATCACTGCAGTTGTTAATGAATCACTGCAGTTGTTAATTTAGTAACACAATTGTTAGGTGAGTCTGGCTTCCACAGTGATTTTGCTTGTCAGAAGGTCTCAAAAGGGGTTTGCACGACTCCAGGACACTGCAGCTATCAAGATGTGGCCTGCAGCTGTCATAAATGAGTCAGTTGCCAAGTGCCTGAATTTTGATCATATGACTTTGGAAATGCTGCAGTGGTCATAAGTCTGAAAAATGGCCACAAGTCACTTTTTTCAGTCCTGTTGTAAACTTTTGAGAGGTTATTGAACAAACTGTTGTAATTTGAGGACTACCTCCATGAGTCTAAGTGCTATTGCTATTTATTGCCAGTACTATTTTCTTTATACGTGCATAGAAAATGTTTTGCTTAATGGTGAGGATCGCTGGGTCCGTTGTATTGTTTCTTAAAGTGTGATCTGAGGAGCCCTGGAAGGCCTCAGGATTCAGGGATCCTCAAAATTATTTGCCAGCCTACGTTGAAAAATAATGCAGTATTAGAAGCATATCCGATAATTGTGCGAAGCAGTAGTGGCAGGGAATGTGTCCATTTTAATGTATAATGTGATAAATATCAGTCAATGTAAGTTATAGAACCCAAAGTTCTTTTTGGGGTCCTCTATAATTTTTAAAAGTGGGGAGGGTTTTCCTGAGAGGAAAACAATTGAAGAATCACCCTTGCATTACCTTTGATTGTTGCAATTGTAATTTTGAATAAAATTTCTATTAAAAAGAAAGAATTCCCATACCTGCAATAACATTTGGTGATACTCTTTGTATGTCTGCCTAAAATCCTCGGGAGAAAAACTGCCTGTCCCTCAGCTAAATTGCGAGCTATTTAACATTTAAGATTTTTAAAAAATTATAGCGTTTACATTTTTTGACTTCCTATTTATTTAGGGCTCTCCTTTCATAGAGGGGGAAAAAACCCCTTAATTCACTGTGCTTGGAGAAAAGGAGAGCATCCATTTTGACTTCTCTCAAGGTCCTGCTCTCAGTGAGTATCCTTTGTGTGTGCCAGATCCCCATCTCTTCTTTTATTTATCTCCAAAGCTTTTTTTTTACTGCAGTACTTCCTAATTTCTCAGTTCATTTTTTTAGTTTGCAGTATGTGACCTATCTTAAAATTGTTGGGTTATTTTTTTTTAACATGGAGTAAATTTATCTACCTAATTCTAGGAAAAGGCAAGTGAAAGAATTCCCATATATGACTTTCAACAAGTGGAATCTGCTCAAGGCAATTCATTTTATCCTGTCTTGACATTACCAAATGGTTTGGTAAAATCAGGTATCCAGAGATTCTGGAACTGATCTGTCTTCAAGGGATGGTAGAAACTGGAAGGAAGCAAGGCCTGCATAAGAACCAGTGGTGGGTTGCAGGCGGTACACCCCGGTATGGGCGTACCGGAGCCTGCCTGGAGCACCGGATACTGCCTGCCCACCCGTGCTCCTTACCTGTCTTTAAAGTCCACGTCGCGTACAGTGCCTGCGTGATGCTCCGCCGAGCAGCTGGACCATCACGGAGGCGTCGCTGGACGCTAAGACGCGTGCACTGCGCACATCCATGTGTTTTCCTCCCCCTCCCCACCCAAACCCCACCCCTCCCAACCTTCCCTCCCCCGGCTTCCCAGAACCAATGCAGGGTATAAATTTTTAACAAAAATATTCTAAAATAAACTTAAAAGTAAAAAAGATAATATCCTCTATCATTTGAGCTTTAACTCCTCTTTGCTAGGCTAACTCTAAACAGATTCTTTGTTGCCTCAGTCATCCAGGCCGAAAACGGGCCATGCAGGGGCTATTTCCAGGCTGGCCCACGGGCCAGATTTAAGCATCCCGCAGGCTGGATCCGGCCCGCGGGCCTTGCATTTGACATCCCTGCTCTAGATCAGTGTTTCTCAACCTTGGCAACTTGAAGATGTCTGGACTTCAACTCCCAGAATTCCCCAGCTAGCGAATGGGAGTTGAAGTCCAGACATCTTCAAGTTGCCAAGGTTGAGAAACACTGATCTATATGGTTTTACTTTGTCATTTTTGCCAGGCATTCAGGGTCCAATGTGGTATCCGATATGATTAATAATCAACTAATATTTTGGTAGTTGGAGGCTGGGACGCAGTGTGAAAAAATTGCTATGTTAGGTTTTGTTATATTTCCCCTTCCTCTTTTTTCCCCCCTTCCCCCTTAATGCCTGGACGTGCCTCTTTTCCTCACCCTGTGGAACAGCCGGGAGAAAAGCAGGATGTGGCACGAAGCTCGAAAACATGAGCGGAAGCTGCGGGGGATGATGGTGGATTACAAGAAAAGAGCGGAACGCCGGAGAGAGTATTACGAAAAGATAGTGAGTGTCTCTCTCCTTGGTTCGTTTTGGGAGAATGCCTTGATGTCTACCACCTCCCTCTTTCAGAATTAATACTCTCTAAGAAATGAGCGTGAGATGTTAACATTTTTCTTGCGAACAGAATTTTATGACAAATGAAGAGCGAATCTACGTGGCCCAGGATAATCTGCGTCAGTCACGACTAAAAAAGGACACACAATGTGGCATCCTATAAATGCCACACACAGAACAGCCCAAAGTACACACATTTGCTAGAGAGAAGTTGATTTGATTTTATTACATTTATATGCCGCCCTTTTCCCCAAGGGGACTCAGGGCGGCTCACAATTCAAATCGGGAGGGGGGTACAGACAAGAAGTAAAAAAAGACGGAACATAACAATACATAATTTAAAAAAAACACAGCAGTCATACCATTCGAGGCGGGGGGCAACAGCTCTTTAGCCCCAGGCCTGTCGGAACAGCCAGGTTTTAAGGGCTTTGCGGAAGGCCTGGAGGGTGGTGAGGGTTCGAATCTCCACGGGGAGCTTGTTCCAGAGGGTCGGAGCAGCCACAGAGAAGGCTCTCCTGAAGATGGGCTCCAGTACGAATCCGAAAGCTCGCAAGACTAAACCTTTGGTACCGGTGACTGACACAGATTGGATCCTGCAGAATTTTCTGATGTTGAATATTTTGCAGAACTGATGATGTCAGCATTTTTTTGCCACGTCTGCATGAACATAGTCGCCTGTGGGAGGGGAATATTTATGCTTATGTTTATTTATTTATTGTAAGTTGGAGTTGGATCAAGTGTTGGTTTGGGAAAGTCACCTGTGGGGTTTCTTTCCTTCCAGAAAAAGGACCCAGCCCAATTCCTGCAGGTCCATGGACGTGCCTGTAAGGTGCACTTAGATTCCGCTGTGGCTCTTGCAGCTGAAAGTCCTGTGAATATGTGAGTAGTTTGCATTTTGGGACCGAGAAAAAGTAGAGCAGTGTGTCAACGTTCCAAATACCATCCAGAATTAAATCAGAGTCCAAGGCATAGCTTTCATCAAAGTTCCAATTTAATAAGAGAGACATGTTGGTACGCACTGTGGAAACCCGAATCTGAAAGCTTCTTGGAGGTTCCCACCCAGTTGAAAGTTCAAGACCTTGCCCCCCCCACACCCACAACTCCATCACATGGTACAATCTTCCATTGCCACACTGGCATCTCCACCCATCCACTTCCGGTCAGGTGCAGAGGCGCGGAGACAAAAGATGACCTTGGGCTTCTAGAAAAGAATGTTTTATTTTGACAACACATTCTGCTCCTTGCTATTCCCCACCTCCCAATTACCCCACTAATGAAACAGCATAGTATTTGTATTGGTATTTTATTATTTGTATTTTATTATTTGTATTTTATTATTTGTATTTTATTATTTGTATTTTATTATTTGTATTTTATTATTTGTATTTTATTATTTGTATTTTATTATTTGTATTTTATTATTTGTATTTTATTATTTGTATTTTATTATTTGTATTTTATTATTTGTATGCCGCCCTTCTCTGGGAGGACTCAGGGCGGCGAATAATTCAAGGGGGAAAAGGGGGAACATAAAAAGACAAAATACAAATAATAAAAGTCAGCAACAGTCGCACAACCATACATGTCGAGAGGGGAGGGAACTCCTCACCCCCCAGGCCTGCCGGCAAAGCCAGGTTTTGACGGCTTTTCGGAAGGCCTGGAGAGAGGTGAGGGTCCGAATCCCTGCGGGGAGTTCATTCCAGAGGGCCGGAGCTGCCACAGAGAAGGCCCTCCCCCGGGTAATAGCCAGGTGGCATTGGCTGGTAGATGGCACCCGGAGGAGGCCAACCCTGTGAGATCTAATGGGTCTGTGGGAGGTAATTGGCAGCAGGCGGTCTCTCAAGTACCCAGATCCAATACCAGTAAAATAGAGAGCGTGGCAGGCGAAAGATCCTAAAAGGAATATGCCTGACACAGTGTTTCCAACCTAGGCAACTTGGAGCTGTGTGGACTTCAACTCCCAGAATCCCCCAGCCAGCAGCTCTTGATAAGAATAAACATTGGGTGTTGTTGTTTTTTTTTAAATGGTGTTGTGTCCTTGCAGGATGCCTTGGCAGGGGGATACCAACAACATGATTGATCGATTCGATGTACGGGCGCACCTGGATTACATCCCCATGTATACTCCTCCTCTGTTGAATCCAATGTAAGGCATTTGTTCCTTTTTTCCTCTCTCCCCACCCTCTGGTGCTGGAATGGACAGCTCCTTGCGTCAGTTGGGGGTTGAGAACAGAGCTTGGTTTGGCTTCTGAAATATTTCGATTGGGAAGGAATAAGCTCTTTTGTTAATCTGACTGATGGATTCCTTGAAACTGGTGGCTGGGCAAATAAATCACGACCGATGGTGTTTGTGCCAGAGGCCCAAGCAGAAAAATTGCAGTCACTTGGCTGACATATCAGAGGTGAATAGGATTAGAAGAGAACAGAAAAGGGAGAATAGAATAGAAAATAAAGAGAACAGAGGATAGGGTAGAATAAAATAGAATAGAATAGAAGTAGAATAGAATAAATAGAATAGAATAGAATAACAGAGTTGGATAGGACTTTGGAGGTCTTCTAGTCCAACCCCCTACTCAGGCAGGAAGTATTACATCATTTCAGACAAATGGTTGTCCAATCTCTTCTTTAAAAACTTCCACCAACGAAAGTTGGAGGGGGGCGAAAGAAAGGGTGTATGGTGGGTCGAAGTGGTATATTGGGTTTGTATTTTGGGGGGTATTGTTGACAAGAGGGAGGGCTGTGTTTATTGTTCAATGTTATATGCCCCGGTTATGCACAGTATATATGTGACTGTACGAAATGAAATGAAAATAAAACATATTTACAGAGTAAAAACTTCCACTGTTGGAACATTCACAACTTCTGGAGGCAAGTTGTTCCACTGATTCTTCAGGAAATGTCTCCTTAGTTCTAGGTTATTAATGTTTTCTGGCTATTAATGTGATGTAGGAACCCAGTTCTTGGTATAAAACAACATGGCCTTTTTGGGGTTTTTTTTTTGTGGGGGGAAGTTAACAAGGGGAGTTTTGTCACCCCATGATTTTTGGAACTGGGGTGCAGCTAGGAGCAGCACAAGGAAGATCCGTTCTGTCAGTCTTTGTGTCCTTTTCAAAGACTTTCTTTGCCTGACTTTTTGTATGCTTAGAATTTTAATTCTGATTTTTTTTCCCCGCCCCTCTTGCGCCCGCAGCTCTCCCGAGCAGGAATCTGACGAAAAGAAATGCAACTATGAGAGATACAGAGGACTTGTGCAGAACGATTTTGCTGGCAGTAAGTCCTCGGTTTTTCTTGCCCTGCTGTAGAGCACAGAGGTTTAAGGAATGGAGGCTGTTTCTTTCCTAGCTTTTCTCAAATGTGTTCCTCAGGCCAACGCCTAGATTTTTTTAATGCATTTAATCCGTAGGGTTCGTTCGAGTCAGCCTCAGGGGCAAGGTTGAGGGGAGGATTGCAGGCATCCCTCAACTTACAACCATTCACAAGACCCGGTCTTGTTTTCGGGAAAGTCAGCCTGCTTTTGCTGCCCTGGGTCAGCTTTGCAGGGATCTCATGGGCTTCCTCTCCATCCCTCTTTGGCAGTCTCAGAAGAACAGTGCCTGTATCAGATCTACATCGACGAGCTGTACGGAGGACTCCAGAAGCCTAACGAGGACGAAAAAAAGAAGTGAGTAGCAATGAGGTGGACCGACGTGGGATGTCTTGGGTGTGATTCAGTGGGGGGTTTCAAAAGTTGTTCGAACCTACTCTGTGGGTGTGGCCTCCTTTGTGGGAGTGGCTTGCCGCCCATGTGACTGGATGGGAGTGGCTTGCCGCCCATGTGACCGGATATGAAGATGCCGACACTTGTCAGAACCACCTTAAATTACCTCCCACACAGCACTGGCATGCATAAGAATAGGATGTCAACTTGTTTTTTAAAAGGCATCTTTGGTTTGCGTTAAAACAACTTCAACACACGCAATGTTGTGATTGCACCACAAACGCAGTAGTCATCCTTACCTTTCACAGAGGCACTGAGTTTTATAAACATGAGCATGATAGTGTAGAATAATCATATCCAAGGACCAGGGGTGGGTTTCAAAATTTTTTGGAACCTCTTCTATCATAAAATATTTTATTCAATTTTCACATTCCATTTGCAATCATTTATATACAGGGTATTTACTAAAAAAAAAGAAAAAAAAGAAAAACAAAGAAAAAGGGAATAAAACGAACAAGTAAAGAGAGAACACAACTCATCATTCACAACCCCACCCTTGCATCCTCCATACACCCCATCTACCCCCTCCAACTTTCCTTTCTCCCTCTAACACTCCCCTCCTACTTCCCTTTCCCCTCAATCCTTCCTTCTCCCCTTACTCCCCGGACACCCTCCTTACCTTCCCCTTACTCCTTCCTTACTCCTCCCTCTTCTTTCCCTCTACCTCCCTCCTTGGTGTATGCCTTTATTCGAGTGTTGTTTGATCTGATAAAAGTAAAATGAACCAAGGAAAAAATAATAATAATAATGATTTAAAAAAAAGAACCACCGTATATAAATACATTCTTGTTCTTATTAAAACTATGTTAACACCCCCCCACCCCACCCCCCACAATCCCCATCCCTAATCCTCCCGACTTCCCAGGGCCCACGCCTGGCACTACCTTCTGTCTAAAATATCTTGTATACATATGAATTAAAAAATAAAAGTATATATCAAAAGAAAAGAAAAGCAGAGAAAGGAAAAAAAAAAAAAAAAAAAAGGAAAAAAAGAAAAGAGAAAAGAAAAAAAAGAAAAAAAAAGAAACCACTCTTGTATTGATCTCAGCCCCCCATCTTTATCTATGCTTAAATGGTATAAATCATTCTATCTATATTTTATTCTCGTCTCTTACTTCTTTGCTATTTACCCCAACCTTCTGTAGACTCTCCCGTTCCCTTCCTAAACCTCATGATCCCTTCCAATAAAATTTAAGCAGCGTGGTTCATGCCATATATTCAAATATAACTTTACAGACAAGTAATCAAACTTTCCCTTCTAGTAAAATTTAAACAACGTAAATAATCTTTCTTTACCCCTTTTTCAAACAGTAATTCAAAATAATAAATAACTTAGTTCATTCCACATTCATTTTACCTTCATCCCTCACTTGTCTGATATTTACCACTATCAAATTTATACTAGCATTTGTTTAAAATATAACTCAGAGTGAATTGTAGCATGAATCATTCCACATATTCCAATAATACTTTCAGCAAGAGTCAGTTAACCTTCTATTTTAAGGTAGTCCCTTCTAACAGAGTTTAAACAACATAAGTCATTCTGCATTCTTTTTACAGTTATCTTCCCAGGCGGCTTCCTGTTCTAATAAGCTTTAAACAACGTAGATTTTGCCCTCTTCCCTTGCTTGTCTGATATTTACCACAAATAACGTAGTTCATTCCACATGCATTTTACCCTCATCTCTTGCTTGTCTGATATTTACCACTATCAAATTTATACTAGCGTTTATTTAAAAAGTAACTCAGAACTATTACAACCAACTTTCCCTTCAAATAAAAGTTAAGTAGCATGGATCATATTCAAATAATACTTTCAGCAAGAGTCAGTTAACCTTCTATTTTAAAATAGTCCCATCTAACAAAGTTTAAACAACATAAATCGTTCCGCATTCTTTTAACCACTATCAAATTTATGCTAACGTTACTTTAGAATCTAGCTCAAAGTAGTTTCACCCAGCTTTCCCTTCTGATAAAAATTAGTCCACTTTTTCTACCGGAGAGAGGTCTCAAACCCTCATTCAGTCCTCAACTTTAGGAAGTCTTTTGAAGTATCTAAATTCTCGATCTGCGTTCTTCTGCTTCTCTGAGGGAGGAGGGGCTGCCCCCTCCATCTTGCAGCCGCATGACCAGCCGTTTGCTTTCTCCTTCCGCTTGTCTCTCCTCTCTTCCAAGCGCGTCAGGAAGACCCGCCTTCAGAATCCTACAATAGAAATCTTGAGCCTCCGAAACAGAGTTAAGACGAAATCTTTGATTCTCAAATGTAACTGTAATACCGGCAGGGGCCTCCCATCTGTATCGAATCTGTTGACTCCTAAGCTCCTTAGTTAAAAAGGTGTAATTCCTTCTTGCCTTCAACATCTGAAAAGGAATATCTTTGAAAACAATCAGGTCCTGGCCTTCAACTCGAAAACCGTTATTATGAAACTTTTGCACAATCGCATTTCTAGCTTCTTTTGTGGAAAAATGTATAATTATGTCCCTCGGGAGTTGTCGCTGTTCCGCTATCAATGAGTTCTGGCGATAGATTTTCCGAATCTGCCAATCAAAGTTAAGTCCCGGGCTTCCCAGCGCATGGCTGAAGGCTTCAGCAAAGGTCTGTTTCAAATCCTCTTGCTCCTTTTCACGGAATCCTCTGACTCTAATTGCAGATGCCTTCCTGTTAAAATTTAACATCATAAGCTGATCTTCGTTATTTCTAATTTTTTCTTGTAAAATTTGAATATTGGTAGTCAAATTAAAATTAGCCTTCTCCAGACTTTCCAATTTGTTCTCTATTTCAGCAGAGTAATCTGAGAGGGCAGACACGGCTGCAAACGTATTCGCCTTCATTTGATTAACTTTAGATTTTAAATCATCATAAAGTTGCAATACAAATTCCTGAATTTCTTGTTTAAAGGCATTAAACATTTTAAAGAGATATTCCTGTGTTAAAACTTCTCCAGTAGAGGGCGTAGGAGACAAAGGCTGTGTTTCCAGAAAAGATTCTTTAAATTCCTTAGATACATTTGTAGCAAGACGCTTCTTTGATCTGGGAGCCATAATAAATAAACAAGTAAGCAGCGCTTCACTCCCCTCTATTTCCAAAGAAAAAGAGTTTATTTTGTTAAGGAGCGGTCTGCAGGAAGATAAACCCGGCTAAGTACATCCAGTAATCATCCACGGAGAGAAATCGCCATTTTGACGTCTATTTAAACAAAGAAGTCTTTAAGACGAATGGAGCTGGTATTTAAGATAGTAATAAAAGCATAAATCTCACAGGGGTGGTACCCTCCCGTATCAATTCTAGCTTGAAAAAACTTTGTTTTGTCCTGGGGGGGGCTAGCCTGTCTGGGGCTGCCAAAAAAAAAAGGCAGCTGAGAAGAACTGGCCGGAGATAAAAGCTCCGCTTCGGCTGGATCTAATCTCTTCCACAGCCCAAAAAAAAAAAAGGCTGTGGCTTACGAATAGACCCTAGTCTACGGAGCTATCCTCCCTGCCCCTTTCTTAGCCAAAAAGGGGTGCTATCTATGATCTTATTTAGATATACAGACCAGGTCTCTGAGGAGCTCGGTGGAGCCCTCCTTGGCAACAGGCCACGCCCCCAGGAAGTCTTTTGGAACCTCTTCTGTAGGTGTGGCCTGCTTTCCGGGTCCACTGGTGGAACCTCTTCTAACCGGTTCGGTAGATTTGATGAACCGGTTCTACCGAATAGGTGCGAACTGGTAGGAATCCACCTCTGGTGTGATTCCCACCTTTTTGTGAATTAGTATAGCCCAGGGATTGTCAATCTTTTTATGCCTACCGCCCACTTTTGTATCTCCGTTAGTAGTAAAATTTATTAACCGCCCACCGGTTCCACAGTAATGGTGATTTTATGAAAACTTAATGAAAATTTTAAAATAATGCTATGATTTCTTTTTAAAAAGTCAATTAAATAAAAAAAAAGGAAAGTGCTTCAGTATCGGACAAAACCCCTACCGCCCACCATGAAAGCTGGAATGCCCACTAGTGGGCGGTAGGGACCAGGTTGATTTCCACTGGTATAGCTTTTATTGTCATTGTGCATCATATACACAGCAAAATTGGTTTGTGAATTGAGGAATTGCCCTCGGGGGCTCTCTGAGCTTTCTCAATGGACGTTTCATTGCCCAACTAAAGAACATCATCAGTGCGAGGGGTAGAAGACCCAGCACAGACCTCTGCTCTGGCGACTCCGGGCAGCTTGTTGAGAAACATTCTTCTGTGCAGGTTGGCGGAGAAGAAAGCTTCCATCGGCTACACCTACGAGGACAGCACAGTGGCAGAACTTGAGAACCCGTCTGAGAAGCGAGCGGAGGAGGAGGATTCTGAGGAAGACAGCAACACCGACGAGGACGAAGTGATCCCCGACATTGGTACACCTTCAGATCATCAGATCATTGGATGGGGAGGGCGCACCAAACTTTGGCTGTCTTATAGCAATAGCAGATTTATTTACCACTTCATAGCTCTTTTACAGCCCTCTCTAAGCGGTTTACAGAGTCAGCCTCTTGCCCCCCAACAATCTGGGTCCTCATTTTACTGATGTCAGAAAGACGGAAGGCTGAGTCAATCTTGAGCTGGTCAGGATCGAACTCCTGGCTGTGGAAGGAAGGAAGGAAGAAAGAAAGATATATAGAGGGAGGAAGGCAGGCAGGCAGGGTGGGAGGAAGGAAGGAAAGAAGGAAGAAAGGAAGGAGGATATATAGAGGGAGGAAGGCAGGCAGGGTGGGAGGAAGGAAGGATATATGGAGGGAGGAAGGCAGACAGGGTGGGAGGAAGGAAAGAAAGAAGGAAGGAAGGATATATGGAGGGAGGAAGTTAGGCAGGGTGGAAGGAAGGAAGGAAGGAAGGAGGATATATGGAGGGAGGGAGGAAGGCAGGCAGGGTGGGAGAAAGGAAAGAAGGAAGGAAGGATATATGGAGGGAGGGAGGAAGGCAGGCAGGGTGGGAGGAAGGAAGGAAAGAAGGAAAAAAGGAAGGAGGATATATAGAGGGAGGAAGGCAGGCAGGGTGGGAGGAAGGAAAGAAGGAAGGATATATGGAGGGAGGAAGTTAGGCAGGGTGGAAGGAAGGAAGGAAAGAAGGAAGGAAGGATATATGGAGGGAGGGAGGAAGGCAGGCAGGGTGGGAGAAAGGAAGGAAGGAGGATATATGGAGGGAGGAAGGCAGACAGGGTGGGAGGAAGGAAGGAAGGAAGGAAAGAAGGAAGGAGGATATATGGAGGGAGGGAGGAAGGCAGGGTGGGAGGAAGGAAGGAAGGAGGATATATGGAGGGAGGAAGGCAGACAGGGTGGGAGGAAGGAAGGAAGGAAGGAAAGAAGGAAGGAGGATATATGGAGGAAGGGAGGAAGGCAGGGTGGGAGGAAGGAAGGAAGGAGGATATATGGAGGGAGGAAGGCAGACAGGGTGGGAGGAAGGAAGGAAGGAAAGAAGAAAGGAAGGAAGGAGGATATATGGGAGGAGGAAGGCAGGCCGGGTGGGAGGAAGGGCACTAGCATTTATATACCGCTTTGCAGAGCTTTCCAGCCCTCTCTAAGTGGTTTACAGAGTCAGCCTCTTGCCCCCAACAATCTGGGTCCTCATTTGACCCACCTCACAAGGACAGAAGGCAGAGTCAACCTTGAGCCTGGTGAGATTTGAACTTCCAAATTGCAGACAGCCGGCAGTCCGCAGGAGTAGCCTGCAGTTCTGCACTCTAACCACTGCGCCATCTCGGCTCTTAATGTTGCTTTCAGATGTCGAAGTGGATGTAGACGAGCTGAACCAAGACCAAGTGGCTGATCTGAATAAACAGGCAACAACTTACGGGATGGCCGAAGGAGATTTTGTCCGGTAAGATTTCTCTCCCTCTCTCCTTTTTGGGGTGAATTCCCGAGAAGCTTAACACACAATACAGAGGGAGTCCTTGACGTAGGACCACGATGGAGCCCAACACTTCTGTTGCTAAGTGAAACATTTTGTTAAGGGATGTTTGTTCCGTGTTACGGCCTTTCTGCCCGCTGTTGTTAAGTGAATCACTGCGGTGGACAAGATAGTAACACAGTTGTTAAGTGAATCTGGCTTGCCCCATGGACTTTGTAAGAAACCAGAACACAGGAACCGTCATAAAGATGAGTCAGTTGCCAAGTGTTCAGATTTTGATCACATATACAGTAGCAGAGTTGGAAGGGACCTTGGAGGTCTTCTAGTCCAACCCCCTGCCTAGTCAGGAAACCCTAGACCGTTTCAGAGAAATGGCTATCCAACATCTTCTTAAAAACTTCCAGTGTTGGGGCATTCACAACTTCTGGAGGCAACTTCTGTTCCACTGATTAATTGTTCTCAATATCAGGAAATTTCTCCTCAGTTCTAAGTTGCTTCTCTCCTTGATTAGTTTACACCCATTGCTTCTTGTTCTACATGACCACGGGGTATGTGTATGTGTGCTGTAATGGTTGCAATTGTGACAAACAGTCCTGTCACTTTTTCCTATGACGTCGTAACTTTGATTACTAAATGAAATGTTGTAAGTTGAGGACCACCAGTACTAACAATCAAAGCAAATCGATAGTAGATAAAAGTCAACGGAATTCAAAGTGGGCTGTACTCCGATCTCTTTTGTTCATGAAGTAATTCAAGGCTGATGATGTACCCCCGTAGAGATTTGGGGTGACCAGGCTGAGCCTGAGAGGGTGGGTGTGTCAAACACGTCATCAGCCTTGAATTACTTCATGAACAAAAGAGATCGGAGTACAACCCACTTTGAATTCAGCACCCCCTTTTTCTTCAATGCCCTCTTTTCTTTTTCTGGAAGGATGTTGCGGAAGGACAAAGAGGAGGCGGAAGCTATCAAACACGCCAAAGCTCTGGAGGAGGAAAAAGCCATGTATTCGGTAAGGAAATAGGAATAGGACAGAGCAGCACAGAGTAGAAATTAGAATAGAAATTAAGACAGGAGAAAAGAGAATAGAATAGAATAGAATAGAATATAGAAAATATAGAATAGAATAGGAATAGAATAGAAAATAGAAATTTAGAATAGAATAGAAAATAGAAATTTAGAATAGAATAGAATAGGAAATAGAAATTTAGAATAGAGTAGAATAGAATGGAAATAAAAATTTAGAATAGAATATAGTAGAATAGAATATAAAAGAAAATAGAAATTTAGAATAGGAAATAGAAATTTAGAATAGAATAGAGAATAGAATAGAAAATAGAAATTTAGAATAGAATAGAATAGAGTAGAGTAGAATAGAATATAAAAGAAAATAGAAATTTAGAATAGAGTAGAAAATAGGAATTTAGAATAGAGTAGAATAGAAAATAGAAATTTAGAATAGAATAGAAAAGAAAAGAAATTTAGAATAGAATGGACAATAGAATAGAAATTTAGAATAGAATAGAGTAAATTAGAATAGAATATAAAATAGAAATTTAGAATAGAGTAGAATAGAAAATAGAAATTTAGAATAGAATAGACAATAGAATAGAGAATAAAAATTTAGAATAGGAGTAGATTAGAATAGAATAGAAAATAGAAATTTAGAGTAGAAAAGAATAGAATAGAAATAGAATCGAATAGAAAGTATGGAATGGAATAGAAATAGAATAGAATAGGAATAAAACAAGAATAGAATAGGGATAAGGATAGAATAAGAGAGTTGGAAGGGACCTTGGAGGTCTTCTAGTCCAACCCCCTGCTTAGACAAGAAACCCTCTACCATTTCAGAGAAATGGTTGTCCAATCTCTCCTTAAAAACCTCCACTGACATCCACAACTTCTGGTGGCAAGTCGTTCCACTGGTTAATTGTCGCCCTTGTCAAGAAATTTCTCCTTAGTTCTTGGCTGGGCCGGGCCCTGGCTGTTCTCTTCATTGGATGGAGAGGAGATCATCTCTAGTGCTTCCCACTTCTCACTCATCTAAAATCCTCCCCGATGCAGGCCACAAATTGGGGGACCTCATTCCCCTCATCCACGGCTGGTAAACCGGGGAGCAGTGAAGATAGGCCCCATGAGAGCCTGGGGCCTTTCTTTGGTCTCTCAGACGTGCCTTTTCTTCCAGGGCCGTCGCTCCCGGCGGCAAAGGAGGGAATTCCGAGAGAAACGTTTGAAAGGCAGGAAGATCAGCCCTCCGAGGTAGGCCTTTGGGAAGTTGGCCCCATTCCACTGTTTTGTTGCCCTTGAGTCCCTGGGGGGTGGGTGGGTGGAATTCCCAGGATCTCTTTCTGGTGGGAGACAAACCCTAAGATGCCATTCATAAGTGGAGGATTATCTGTAGAACGACACTTTCTTTGTCAAGAGGCCACTGGATTTTCTTGGTTTTTCTTTGAAGACGACAGGGACCAGGAGCATCACTCGGGTGACCCTGAGGACACAGACAAGCCTCCAAGTGGCCTCAATGACCCTCTCAAAAGGATGCAAACGACCAGCTGTCTGCAAGGAGCATCCTTCCATTCCCCACCATCCGGTCGGAGCTGAAGAGGCTTCTTGGAGGAGAAGTGAAACATCTTTAAAAGAAAACCCCAAAAGTCCAGTGTGGTATAAACCAGCATCAACCGTTTTTCCTCTGGAAATCCATTCCTGCTCCCACACCCTTCCAAGGATGTTCGTCCCAAATTGTGTAGCTAAATGTCTGCAGGGATTCTTCGTCCTCCAGGTCATGGTTGTCCCAAAGGTGCTTTTTTCCCCCCAAGACGCAACCGGAATTTCTGGTGTTTCTCTGAAGACGTTTCGCTTCTCCCCCAAGAAGCTTCTTCAGCTCTTGACAGGACAGTGGGGAATGGAAGGATTGATGCTCCTTGCAGACAGCTGGTCATTTGCATCCTTTTAGAGGGTCGTTCAGGCCACTTGGAGGTTTCCCTGTGTCCTCGGCAGTGGTGGGATTCAGCCGGTTCGCACCTATTCGAGAGAACCGGTTGGTAACTTTCTAAGCAGTTCGGAGAACCGGTTATTGGAAGAAATTTTAATTTTTTCCCCCCACTTTCCAGGGCTAATCCTGTAAGGAAGGCAGGAAGGAAACATTCTGGTGGTGTTTCTAGCTTAAATTTTTATTTTACCCTGCTTACAGAAACTGCCTTTCTGGTTAACCCTCATTGCATTGTAACAGCTAAGTGAAGCGCCCATCAACGTGAGTGATGTTGAGTTGGCTACGCCCACATGGTCACATGACCACCAAGCCCCACCTACCCTGCTGGTCATCAGGACAGAGAACCGGTTGTTAAATTATTTGAATCCCACCACTGGTCCTTGGGGTCAGCTGAATGGAGAGCTTAATAGTGGAGATGTATGTATGTATGTATGTATGTATGTATGTATGTATGTATGTATGTATGTATGTATGTTATATTTATGCTGATAAATAAATAAAGGGAGACTAGTATAGATCTATTTCAAGCTATTTAGCTCTCATCAGCTAGCCACACCCTTGTTGGGAATCGAACCTGTGGGTGTGGCTAGCTGATGAGAGCTAAATAGCTTTGAAATTAGATCTATACTAGTCTTCCTTTATTTATTTATCAGCATAAATATAACAAATGTAACAAAAAGCAAGGCATTTTCTGCACTGGGGGTGAAGTTACTGCGGAAAAGAAAGGCAGGGCGCTAGAGTTCAGTTTTGCAATCCTTCTGCGACGCAGAAGCGGGCTTTCCGTTCTCACCATATTCTCTTATTACAGTTATGCCCGGAGAGACAGTCCCACCTATGATCCCTACAAACGGTGAGTGAAGACAGCCGCTCTGCTTTTGGGGTGGGCTGGGGGGAACCCCTCGTTTCTCCTGTGGAACTGCGAAGCTTTTTGTGGCTTCCTAGAGTTCTGTTTGCATTTAATTTGAAGGACAGTCAGAAAAGGGGTGCGTACATGTGCAGAAACAGCCTGGCCTTGAAGGCAGCAAATATAATATAATCTTCCTTATATTTTAGGAAAACCTGAAAAACAGAGGATGGTTTGAGGTTCTCCTTACCAGAATGCTAATTTAGTCTGTTGAAGGTGAGGCTTATTTGAATACCATTTATGGGGGGCCTTAGTGCTCTCCGAGGTAGTTTTCTTGCAGAGACGTTTCATTACCGAACTAGGCAATGCCCTCAGTGCTAGAAGGGAGTTGGGGTTTGCTCTTCGTTTTATATACTTATATACCAACCTCTTGCCCGGTCAGGGTTGGTGAGAATATTTTTGGCGGTTCTTTGATTAGGCGGCTGCTGTTAGGTTATTTATCTGTGTTAGTAGTTCCTTGATTGGGGAGTTGTTTGCTTGATTGTTGGCCTGGTGTCACTCTCCGCTCAGATGGCTCTTGATTGCTGGTCAGGGGTGTTTTAGTCACTCCCACCAACGCTGACTGGGCAAGCCACTAATATTTAAAAATAAGAGCAAAGACCACTCCTTTCTAGCACCAATGATGTTACTTAATTTGGTAAAGAAAAGTCTGCAAGAAACCGCCAAGCTCAGAGACCAACAAGGATGTCACAATCTCCTCCTCCTCCTCCTCCTCCTCCTCCTCCTCCTCCTCCTCCTCCTCCTCCTCCTCCTCCTCCTTTTCCTCCTCCGCCAACATTATACAAACCCCATTTTTCTCGTAGCACTGATGATGTTAGCTAGTTGGGTTATGAAATGTCTGCAAGAAAACGACCAAATTCAGAGAGTACCAAAAACCCCAGAGTTGATGTCGTCATCCTCCTCCTCTTCCTCCTCCTCCTCCTCCTCCTCCTCCTCCTCCACCACCACCACTACCACCTCCTCCTCCTCCACCACCACCACCACCACCACCACCACACAAGCCCCACTCTTTCGTAGTACTGATGATACTAGCTAGTTGGGTTATGAAATGTCTGCAAGAAAACCACCAAATTCAGAGAGCACCAAGGACCCCAGAGTCGATGTCATTCTCCTTCCCCTCCTCTCCCTCCTCTCCCTCCTCCTCCACCTCCTCCTCCTCCTCCTCCTCCTCCACCACCACCACCACCACCACACAAGCACTGATAATGTTAGCTAGTTGGGTCCTGAAACATCTGCAAGAAAACCATTCAGTTCAAGAAAACACCAAGGACCCTTCATTTCAACCTGGTGTCTACTAAAGAACTTCTCCCGGGCCGGGATTAGCCTCCCCCCCCCCCCCTTCTTCACTCTCCAGTGATCGCTATGCCTTCATCCCACAGATCCCCCTCGGAATCCAGCTCCGAGTCTCGTTCCCGCTCTCGCTCGCCTTCCCCCGGTCACGAAGAGAAGATCACCTTCATCACCAGCTTCGGGGGCAGCGATGAAGAAGCCGCTGCTACTCAAGCTGGGGCAGCCCCTCGGAAAACGCCCCCCCTCAACAAGCCACGCTCCGGCCAAGCGCAGCAGGGCAACGTTGCGGCAGGTCATAGCGCCTCCTCCCGGTCGGTAACTTTCGCACCCGCCTGGTCTTTCCAAACCTTAAAGCAGAGACCCTTCTGGGGTCAAAGTTCGAGAGATTGCTTTTTTTTTGACATCAATCCATCCCGAATGCTTGGTCTGGTTCCCGCCGTGTTAGGGGAGCTGCGTGGCCATTGGTCACTCCGGCAGGCCAATCTTTGCCCGAATGATCCTTTCATGATGGAATCCGGTCAGGGATCAGGAAAAGGGGGGGGGGGCGCTCTTG
Organism: Thamnophis sirtalis; assembly: GCF_051295495.1. NCBI lineage: Eukaryota > Metazoa > Chordata > Lepidosauria > Squamata > Natricidae > Thamnophis > Thamnophis sirtalis. The sequence goes on from NW_028261393.1 coordinate 4,128,731, forward strand.
TCCCATGAAAGATCCTGGGACAGAGGTCTTCAAACTTGGCAACTTTAAGGCTTGTGGACTTCAATTCCCAGAATTCTCCAGGCTGGAGAATTCTGGAGTTGAAGTCCAGAAGTCTTAAAGCTGCCAAGTTGGGGACCCCTGAATTAGAACATCTGTTGATTCTATGCTTTACACCACCCCTAATTCCATCAATCAGATAGAGCTGGAAGGGACCTTCGAGGTCTTCTAGTCCAACCCCCTGCTCAAGTAGGAGACCCTAGACCAGGAGTGAGGAACGATGGGCTCTTTTATGACTTGTGGACTTCAACTCCAGAATTCTGAGCTAGCATGATCAGCTCAGGAATTCTGGGAGTTGAAGTCCACAAGCCTTAAAAGCTGCCAAGTTTGGGGACCCCCGACCTGGGAGGTTTCTTATACCCAACCGTAGCTTCCTGAAGAAGGGACCAAGTCTGGGATCCTGTTTGGGCTGCCTTAACTTTGTAGGGATCCTTTTGAATTACGGTTGGGAGATTCCTTTGGCCTGGGAAGTTGGTTTATTGCAAACTAAATCCCAGCATTTTCCAACGATTATGCAAACGATCGCTGCTTGCTCTCCCCACTATCATTATTACTCTACCGATATAGTACCTTGGATCTGCCTTTTAAAGGGCCAAGCTTTCTGATTAGGCTTACAGCTAGTCCTCGACCAGAATTGAGCCCAGAATGTACATTGCTAAGTGAAAAATGGGTGAATTTGCCCCCTTCCGTTTTACGGCTTTTTGCGAAACGGAATCACTGCCGTTTTTAAAATGTGTAACACGGTCGTTGAAGTGAATCTGGCTTCCCATCGACTTTGCCAGTCAGGAAGTCACTAAAAGAGGATCAGGTGACACACGCACACCCCGGGACACTGCAAACCGTCTTAAATGTGAACCCTGTTGCCAAGCGCCCGGGTTTTGATCACACTACTGTGTGCATGTCTGTGTGTGTCTTTGCTGCTGCAACAATCATTAAGTGTGACCAGGGTCATAAGTCCCTTTGTTCAGTGTTGCTGTAGCTTTGAACCGTCGCTAAACGAACGGTCGAGGATTACCTGTAATTTATTTCTCTATCACGTTATCGTGGAAAACTTAGTAAGCTGCAAAATTGTGGCAGAGCAGCAAAACGGCAACAAATAATTGCAGGCCATCGAGACTTCAGTCAGCGAAACCGAACTGGGAAAATTGGCTTTTAAGAGGGGACTCTTAAAGAACCCCAGTCTTGGACAGCGGGACCAGTGACTTGGCGGGGGGGAAGGGGAAACCTTTTACTTTTTAATTACCGTATTTTTCGGGTAAAAAGACGCAACAAGGTTTTGAAGAGGGAAATTTTAAAAAAAAAGGTTTTGTACTCTGCAGACTCCAAAAAACGGCCCGTTTTTTGGGTTTTTTTTTTTAAAGGCATGGAATAGCTTTTAGGAGCCTTGTAGAGTGCTACTGGGGGCTTTGGGGGGGGCAAAAACAAGCAAAAGACCCTGTTTTTCTTGAAAATGGGCCCGTTTCCCCCCCCCCCAAATTGCATGCATAGCCTTTAGGAGGCTTATAGCGTACTCCTGGGGACTGGGGGTGCAAAATTGAGCAAAAAAACACCCCGTTTTTCACTCATTTCTGCCCTCCCCAGCCCCCAGAGGCACTCCCAAAGCCTCCTACAGGTTCTGCATGGCCATTTTGGTGAAGGGCCGGATTTTGGGAGCAAAAAAATGCTGTATTCAGTGTATAAGCCACACCCAGATTTTCAGCCTCTTTTTGGAAGGGAAAAGGTGCATCTTATACTCCGAAAAATACGGTAGGAGAAAACTGTGGGAAATCTCTGAGTGTGCTTTCACCAGTTGTGCCAATATGATGTATCCAATGAAACTGTTCTTCGAGGAACTTGCCTGCCTTGGAGTCCTGTTTTTTATAAGTGCATTCCTTGGATAATTCTCAATCAGGAGAGCAGACGGGGTTCAGGACCCCGGAGAGCAGCCTCGATTAGATCGGAGAGTTGAAGGAAGAGTTGGCTTGATGTCAGCGTCCCAAGCAATGCACCCCTCGAAAGCAGAACTCCGAGGCAGGCAGATTCCTCAAAGAACAGTTTATTGGATACATCTATATTGGCAAAAACTGGTGAAAGCCGACTCTGAAAGTTCCTGCAGCTTAAAAAGTTTCCCCCCCTCTTTCCCCCGCAAGTCACAGGTCACGCTGTCCAATCAAGGTGCTGGCTGGTTGCTTGGTTACTTCGCTGCTTCTCTGCCCAGCCACCTGCGAGAACGTCCTTGGTTCCCACAGGAGAAACTTTTATTGTTTTGGCCACAAAACTCCCATCTTAGCTTTTTCTCCCCTTCCCCGTCCCTTCTTTTGCTTCATGGCAACCCTGAAGCCTCCAAGAGGGCCTCACTTCAGGGTTGACATTGACATTATTGGAAACTGCCCCCACCCCACCCTCCCCTTGTCCTGTTTGAGGTCTTGTGGCAAACAATAATAAACTCTGTAGGGGTCCCACTTTTTTAGGGTAGATCCCCATGCACCTTTTTTTAATTACTATTACTATTATTATTAGTTTGGTTTTTAAATAAGCCTTTCCCTGGCAGTTTCCAAACTTTAAAGGGAATGTTTCCTCCCTTTAAAAACAAAATTGGCAATTCTCTAGGTCGGGGCAAAGGCCCTGGGAGCTGAAGGCTCACAATTCTCCCCTTTTGAGCTGTCCGATCTAGCAGCCCGCCAACCTCCCCGTGCCTGTTGCATTTAGGCTGAGCCGAACGTGGCGTGGAAGTCAGCGGGGTCTTCCCCAACCCTTCCTGTCTCCAGGAAGTTGGTGCCCTGAAGAAGACAAGAGAAAGTGGGGAAGCAAAGGGCAGCCCGACCCATTGCAGACGACCGAGCCGTGGTGGTTAATTTGGAAGCATTTTTTTTCCCCCTCCTCCTTTTGGGGAACGTCCGGCAGGATTAGACCTTGGCAGTTGGGGACGTCCTTCGGCCTTTCTCCTCCACTGCTGGTCTCTCCTGCGTGACCAGCCAGCATCCTGCCTCTCCTCCTTCCAGGCGGCGCTCCACCTCCTCCTCCACCTCCTCCTCCTCCTCTTCCTCGTCCACTTCCTCCTCCTCCAGCTCGCAGTCCAGCTCACGGTCCCATCGGACAAGCAGCTACCACAGGACCGGCGGCTACAGCCGTTCCCGCAGCCACAGGTATTCCCGGTCCCACAGCAGGACCCGGCGGTACTCGGCTGGAGGCTCTCGAGACGGGCGCCGACACTCCAGGTCGCGGTCGACAGAGCGGGGCTGGCGTTACGGCTCTCGGCGCAGATCCAGGTCAGTGAGCCAAGCGGCAGGGGAAGGGTGCCCCTGCGTGCCTCTTCGTGGGGAACAAGGGTAGACGTGCCCCCAATGCAGGGACTTCCAACTTGGGTAGTTTTTAAGACTGGCGAACTTCAACTCCCAGAGTTCCTCAGCCAGCCACGCTGGATGGGGAATTCTGGGAGTTGAAGTTCGCAAGTCATAAATTGCCAAGGTTGGATATCCCTGCTTGGCTGGCAGGGGAATTCTGGGGGTTGGAGTCCACAAGTCTTAAAAGTTTGCCAAGGTTGGATATCCCTGCTTGGCTGGGGAATTCTGGGAATTGAAGTCCAAAAGTCTTAAAAGTTTTCCAAGGTTGGATATCCCTGCTTGGCTGGATGTGGAATTCTGGGAGTTGAAGTCCACGCGTCATAACATTGCAAGGGTGGATCCCTCTGCCTGAATGCAAGGCTCTTCCCTCATTCCCAGGAGCCATTCCCGGTCTGGGGAACATTATCGGTGGAGCAGAGGAGGGAGGCACTGGAGCAGCAGCCCCAGCAGCCAAAGTGAGAGTGAATCGCGGAGCCGCAGCCGGTCAGTGTCTCCAGCCAGAGAGAAAATGCTGAGGCCTGCGGTTTCACCTGCGGTAGGGGAGAAACTGAAAAAGTGAGTGTGCCGTTTTACTTATTTCTATTTCGTGTATTTATTTATTTATACGCCACCTTGATTTGTTTTTTCCATCCATTTGAAAAGGTTTACTTAGAATCAGTCCATGTAAATAGCATTTAAAAAGTAAGATAACCACTGTCTAAAACCATTAGAAAGATCAAAATCGCCGCTAAGTTCTTCTATTCTTTGATTTAAGTTAGTTTTAAGATTTTTTTAGGCAGTCCGTTTTTCTTTAAACAATAAAAGTTTCTTACCAGCTAAACACTTTTTCTCCAAATTGCCCTGACTTTGTCAGCCTTGAAAGACTGGAATTTTTACTGCCAGCCGAAGACTTTAAACCTGCTTTTCTCGGAGATTTTACGATATCCCTGAGATCAGCAAGATGTAATCTTCCTATTCACCATCTCTTTGGGATGATTTAGGTCCATTAGAACCTCCCAGCAATAAAAGTATCGAGTGCGATCTCAGAGCTTTGAGATCGCACGTCGTCTCGTCACGGCATTCAGGCTCCGCCCCCCCCTTGATTGTTTTTTATAGATACCTCAAGGGGGCAAGCATACTTAACAAACTCAGAGAGCACCAAGGACCCTTCCGTCTTCGTCCTCCTCCCCTCCTCCACTTCACAACCGCCTCCCCCCCTCTTTTCTAGAACTGATGATGTTCCTTAGTTGGGTAATGAGACGTCTGCAAGAAAACCACCAAGCTCAGAGAGCACCAAGGACCCCACAGTTCAACCCTGAGCTACAAATATTCACCTCCATCAGTGCTTTTTAAAAAGACAGCCGGCCATCAGTGTAATTTTGTGATGGCTGCTGCATTTTTGCCTAAATTAAAGCTTCCGTGGCCTCTTTTAAGGGTAGCCTTAATTCCACCATGGGTGAAGGCTGGGAAAAAGTGATGAAACTAGTAGAGGGGGGCTAAATTGAATAACCAAATACCCCCTTGGTTTCTCCTTGGAAGTTAATTCCCGATTTTATGCTTGAGATGAAAGAAAGCAAAAAAGCTGATTTTGGGTTTTCCTAATTAGATACGTTGGTTAGTCCATAAGTGGCTAGTCCATATTAATCAGCAACAGGTTGAGGCTGTAATGTTACTATCTTCTTCTACTGCCCTGAAGAGATCTTGGAAAACCTAATAAAAGTATTACTAAAATAAAGGAATAGCTCCGTTAGGACTTGTGGAGTTAGCCTTGGAGCTCCACTGGAAGGCATGCACATTGTGTCAGTGTTCTAAGTATCATGTAGAATTAAATCAGAGTCCAAGGCAAAACGATCCTTAAAGTTCCAATTTAATAAAGCAGACATCTTAGGCACATCTGTGTTAATCCCTTTTGGAAAATGACATCAGAATCCCACCCAGTTAAAAGTTCATGATCTTGTCCCCACACCCACAATCCATCACATGGTCCAATCTTCTTCTTCCACGCTGGCGTCTCCACCCAGCTGCTTCCGGTCAGGTGTACAAGTGCGGAGACAAAAGATGACCTTGGCTTCTAGTAAAGAATGACAACAATACATTCCACAATCCTACTCCTGTCTATTCCCCCCTCCCATCAACTATACTAAAGAAACAGCATAATGAAAAAAAGAGAAATTGTGGCAGGCCAAAATTCTAAAAGGAATAGAATTGCAGGCCTGACATTTTGCTGACTCCGATTAATCTCTGCCTGGCGTCCATCTTTTGATTGACACCCATCTCTCTCTCTCTCTCTCTCTCTCCTTTTTTCCCCCCAGGGCTGAAACGGCTGGTGGTAAAGAGACAGGAGCTGCCAAAGTCAGTAAGAATTTAAACCTCACCTCTTTTCACTCCCACCACTGCAGAAAAACAAAAGACTCAGGGAACCATAGAGATGCAGGAAGAGTGTGTGCTCTGTGGGGGGGTCTGTTCTAGGCTTTGCATGGCCGTGCTTGATGGTTTCGTATTTTAGTTAAGGGCGGAGATAGAACTTAACAGAATAACAGGAGTTGGAAGGGACCATAAAATGCAGGTTTGCTTGCTGTACAAAGACACCATGAATCAGTGTTGTACCCACAACCTTAATTCTCTTAAAGCAATGGTCTCCAAGCTTGGCAACTTTAAGACTTGTGGACTTCAACTCCCAGAGTTCCTCAGCCAGCTTTGCTGGCTGAGGAACTCTGGGAGTTGAAGTCCACAAGTCTTAAAGTTGCCAAGGTTGGAGACCCCTGTCTTAAAGAACAAAATAGGCCACCTCTTGTTACTTCATCCAGTCTTCAAATAACAGAATCACAGAGTTGGGAAGGGACTTTGGATGTCTTCTAGTCCAGCTGGCTCCCCAACCTTTTGGGCACTAGACACGTAACTCTGTGGAGAGAGGTTTTTGAGCTGTGGGTTCGAGTGCCTGCATTCCACAAATGGGGCTTCTCTTGTTTCCACAGTCTAGTTTCTGGCCTCCACGGACTAGTCCATGGACCGGGGGGCAGGGGGAGGGTTGGGGGGCCTTTACCATTCCTGACAAACGGCTGTCCAATCTCTCTTTAAACACCTCCAATGTTGGATCACTCACAAAGGTCTAGGGGCACGTACCATCTTTTTCGGAGTATAAGATGCACCAAGACTTTGAAGAGTCAAATTAAAAAGTTTTTGCAGACCTCCCAAAACAGGCCCGTTTTCCATCAAAAAAAGGACATGCATAGCTTTTAGGAGCCTTATAGAGTACTCCTGGGCGCTGGGGGGGGGGTGGGGGCAAAAAAACGACCTGTTTTTCACTCATTTCTGCCCTCCCCAGCCCCCAGGAGCACTCTGGAAGCCTCCTAAAGGCTCTGCACGTCCATTTTTGCGAAGGGGTTTCGGGAGACCGAAAAATGCTGTGTTCAGTGTATAAGACGCACCCAGATTTTCACCCTCTTCTTTTTGGGTGGGTGGGGAAGGTGCGTCTTATACTCCGAAAAATACGGTAGTTCCACTGATTCATTGTTCTCACTGTCTGGAAGTTTCTCAGATTATCCACTTGTGAATCAGTTTAAGATTAGAATGAAGAATTTTCCGGAATGATGGTCTTGAATGCTGAGCTGAAGGCCTGCAGAAAACACAACTATACTCTCATCTCTGGGGATTCAAGATGGGGGGGGGGGGCAATTGCTTCCAAGCCTGTTAAAATGGAAATCGTTTGATCTTTGCTTTTGGGGGGGGGGGGGTATTGGTGTCAAAAGCATCGCGATCAAAGCAAGGCATGCTATACAGGTAGCCCTCGACTTACAGTAGTTCATTTCGTGACCTTTTGAAGTTACGACAGCAGTGGGGGGGAAAAAAGGGACCGGCGGCCACTTTTCACGCTTAACGACCGTTGCAAGCATTCCCCTCGTTCACGTGGCCCAAATTCAGATGCTTGGCAACCTGGTTCCTATCTATTTACGACGATCGCAGCGTCCCTGGGGGTGGGTGGGTTACGTGATCCCCTTTTGCGACCGTCAGACAAGCGAAGTCCCCGAGGAAACCCAGGCTCGCTTCACCAACCCTGTGACTAACTTAACGGGTGCGCCGATTCGCTTGACCACGACGTCAAGGAAAGGTCGCAAAATTGGGGCCAAGCTCCCTTTAGCCTCTGTCGTGGCTCGGCCACGGAAATCCGGGGCTCAACTGCTGCCGTAAGTCGAGGACCCACCTTTACAGGCAGGCTTGAATTGCTGATTGGTGCACAATCCTAGGCCCATCCTGTCCTTTTTCAGCTGCAGCTGGGAGGGGGGAGAGAAGTAGCCACCTTTTAGCCACCATTGGTTTGACTGGCTCGGTGGCCGGGTGGATCGAAATAGATGATTTTTCTTCTTTTTTTTTTTAAAAAAAAGTAAATTAAATCGGATTTGTTTGATTTAAATCGAATTTTTTTCTGATTTTTATCAGGTTTATTTTAACGCAATGCTTTTGGATTTAAATCGGATTTTTTTCTGATTTTTATCAAGTTTATTTTAACGCAATGCTTTTGGAGTTAAAAATAAAATCTATCTAAAGATAGTTTTAAAAAAAATGAAGATACATCCGTAATTTAGTTTATTCAGCGTGAAACGGAGCTTAGTTATGTAGCCCGAGGCTGTAGATATTCTGCAATATTGGGACTCTCGGTGAGTCAACTGCGGGACAGAGATGACCGTTGCCCTTTAAAAATTACGATTTCAATTGAGTGGGTTTCAATCAAGCCTTTTAAATCGAGCCGATTTAAATCAAACCCACCCTGCTCGGGGGCGAGGTGGGCCTTTTCAGCCAGCTCCCTCCCCCCCCCACCCCTTTGCTGCCAACCCACACTTGCTGCGGGGACTTGATGGTCTCCCAGTGGTGCTTCGGTCTTTGGCTGCCAAGGAAAAGTTTTGTGAGCGGCTGTCAGCCGGCTGGGGGTGTTTTGGGAAGACCTGGTGAGGCTCCCCTCCCTTCCACGGGAGGCGAATTGACTTCTGCCTTGCAAATGGGGTGGCTAGCTGGGAGGCCAAATCCACCCATTTATCGACCTGAGTTAAACTTGTAGAGCCAGTAAAAGCAGGTGGGGAGGTTATTGGGGTGGGGGGGAGAGGCTAAGAAAAGAGTGGTCATTTAAGGCCTCCGGAAATCAACGCCGTCTAATCAGGAGGCTTCTTGTCTCCTTTAAATAGATCCTTAGAGGAGATCAATGTCCTGCTCCCCCCCCTCCCAAGGTCATTTGGAACTGGGGGGGGTAGCAATTGTTTGTTTATATATACTCCCCCCCCCCCATCACTTGGCAGCAGGTGGCAAAATTTGTTTGTTTGTTTATTTTTTTCTAAGATCGCTTGGCCCCAGGTGGTAGCATTTACTTTATTTTATTATTGTATTATTACTTTCTTCCATTTTATATTTTATTACATTATTAGTTTATTTTTATTTTTTATTTTATTTTATACTTTATTTTTTTATATACTTTTATTTTATTTTACTTATTTTTATTTTATTTTTATTTTATTTTTATTTATTTTTATTTTATTAATTTTATTGTATTATTATTTTCTTCCATTTTATATTTTATTTTATTATTATTTTATATTTTATTTTGTTTTTAATTTTAATTTTATACTTTATTTTTTATATATTTCTATTTTATTTTACTTATTTTTTATTATTTTATTTTTATTTTATTTTTTTATTTCATTATTGTATTATTACTTTCTTCCATTTTATATTTTATTATATTATTAGTTTATTATTTATTTTATTTTATACTTTATTTTTAATATATTTTTATTTTATTTTACTTATTTTTATTTCATTTTTATTTTTTTATTTTATTATTGTATTACTACTTTCATCCATTTTATATTTTATTTTATTATTATTTTATTTTTTATTTTATTTTTAATTTTACTTTTATACTTTATTTTTTATATATTTTTATTTTATTTTACTTATTTTTATTATTTTATTTTATTTTATTTTTAATTTTATTATTGTATTATTACTTTCTTCCATTTTATATTTTATATTTATTTTATTTTATTTATTTTTACTTTTTTCCAAGATCTCTTGGCACCGGGTGGCAGTATTCATTCATTCATTCATTCATTCATTCATTCATTCATTCATTCATTCATTCATTCATTCATTCATTCATTCATTCATTCATTCATTGGAAAATTCGTGTGGCTGCCCAAATTAATGACTCAGGGTGTCTTGCACGGATAAAAGTCCTATACAAGAACAATAAAAAAGCAGTAACTCTTCCCCCCCCCCCACCTCCGGGGAAATGCCCCCCGTGTTGAGTTTCATCCCACTTGGGGGGCCCACTGGCACAACCACGCCTTTGCGTGGAGTCCGAAAGTGGTGGTGGGTTCGATGTTCATCTCCATAGGGATGGGGTTCTACAGGAGGGGTCTCCAACCTTCGGAGTGATTCACTTAAGAAACATGGTGGTAAAATGGGTCAGAATTCATGTCACACATGTCTGACTTTTGGGGTTAATTTTGGTCTTGAGTGAAGGGCTACCTGTATCGCCCTGTTGATTTGGCATGGTAGACACTACACACACACACCATTGTGTTTTCCCCAGATTAGGTGAGACAGATTGCATCCTCTGGAATTTCCTAGCCGAGGACATTCCAGGGATGTTGAGTCGCAGCTCCCAAAGGGGAGCTAGGATCGGTCCAGTTAACGGTTTGAGGCAGCAGCTTCCAGAAGATGGATTTTAAATAGTTGGGCCAAATTCCTGGTCGGGAGGGGGATGTTGCTTTGATCCCCTGGCGGAAGGCGGAAACGTAATGCGAGTCAGAGGGCTGCAGACAGGACAGGAAAAAGCGTCTGAAAAGCAAAACAGGGGCCCTTTTGGAATCCTGCCCTGTACAAACAAGATTGAAAGCCTCTCTGGATTCCTGGAAGAATTGCAGATATATGGAAACCAGGAAAAGCCCAGCGGCTTTTGATATTATTTTTTTTCAAAAACAAAAAAATTGTCTGATAATTCTGATTCTTGTTCAAAAGGAGAATTGGCCTTCCTAAAAAACAATTTTGACGTGAAGCTTTTCATGGCTTGGCTGTCTTGATTTCTCATGTGGCCAGCATGTGTATAATTAAAAAATAATAATAACAATATTCCACCTTGATTAATTTTTACAAATAACTCAAGGTGGCAAACGTATCCAAGAGGCCTTCTTCCTCCTGTTTTCCCTACAAAAACAACCCTGGAAGGTTGGGCTGGGCTGAGTGAGTGACTGGCTCAAAGACATTTAGATGGCTTTCGTGCCTAAGGTGGGACTAGAATTCACTGTCTCCCAGTGATTGGCCCAAAGTCACCTAGTTGGCTTTTTGGCCTGACCGGATTAGAACTCAACGGTTTCCTAGTGATTGGCCCAAAGTCACTGAGCCCATTTCCATGGCTAAGGTGGAACTATAACTCCCTTTCTCTTGGTGATTGGCCCAAAGTCAACCAATTGGCTTTCATGGCTAAGGCGGGACTAGAACTCCCTGTCTCCTGGTGATTGGCTCAAAGTCACCTAGCCGGATTTCAGGCCTAAAACGGGACTAGAACTCACTGCCACCCAATTGGCTTTCCTGGCTAAGGCGGGACTAGAACTCCCTGTCTCCTGGTAGTTGGCTCAAAATGACTCAGTTGGCTTTCATGCCTAAAATGGGACTAGAACTCACTGCTACCTAACTGGCTTTCCTGGCTAAGGCGGGACTAGAACTCCCTGTCTCCTGGTGATTGGCTCAAAGTCACCTAGCCGGATTTCATGCCTAAAACGGGACTAGAACTCACTGTCACCCAATTGGCTTTCCTGGCTAAGGCGGGACTAGAACTCCCTGTCTCCTGGTGGTTGGCTCAAAATGACTCAGTTGGCTTTCATGCCTAAAACGGGACTAGAACTCACTGTCACCCAACTGGCTTTCCTGGCTAAGGCGGGACTAGAACTCCCTGTCTCCTGGTGATTGGCTCAAAGTCACCTAGCCGGATTTCATGCCTAAAACAGGACTAGAACTCACTGTCACCCAATTGGCTTTCATGGCTAAGGCAGGACTAGAACTCCCCGTCTCCTGGTGGTTGGCTCAAAGTTGGCTTTCATGCCTAAGGCTGTTTTACTGTTTTCCTGCTTTCTAACCTGGTGCCTTAACCACTAGACCAGGCTACCTCTCGACCACTAAGATCCATCTGGTTTTTGGCGTGTTGTTTTTACAAAAACAATATCTATATTTAAATGGCCTTAGGCACAATCTCTTTTTACATTTGGGAAGATTCCCCCCCCCCCTCTCTCTCTCTCTCTCACTCACTCTCTCTCACTCTCTCTCTCTCTCTCACACACACACACACACACACTCCATACCCAAGAAAATAACAGCAGTAGAAAACCTGATTTTTAAAAATAAAACTAGTAACTCCTGTTGTGTTTGCTATTAGCGTATTGTAACGCTCCCCCCCCCCCCCCCCCCGCAACAAATCTTTTGCAACACAGTTATGGCTTGAAAATGAACTCTTGAGTCAGTACTGTTGTGTATGTGTAGTGATTGTGTTTGGGTGTCCAGCGGGGGGCGGGGGGGAGCCTTTTGTCCGTGACCCGTCAAAACCGTGGAGGACAAAATCGCGCTCGACGAAAGCGCGCATTTGACGTCATCACAGCGCGACAAAAAAAATTAAAAATTGAAATAAAATTAAAATTAAAGCAAGCCGATTCACATAAAGGTAAGGGTTAGGGTTAGGGTTAGGTTTAGAGCGTTAGGGTTACGTTTAGCGTTAGGTTAAGGGTTAGCGTTAGGTTTAGCATTAGGTTAAGGGTTACGTTTACGGTTAGATTTAGGGTTAGGTTAAGGGTTAGGTTTAGGGTTAGGTTTGGGGGAGTTAGGGTAAGGTTTTCGCTTTATTTTTACATTTTACGATCACAGCGCGATGTTTTCGTCGCGCTGTAATGACGTCAAATGCGCGCTTTCGTCGAGCGCAATTTTGTCCTCCGCGGTTTTGTGGTGGAACCCTTTTGTCTTGTCACTTAGTGAGTTTGTTGCATTTTGAATTCTGGGGTTGCTCGGCCTATGCTACTTGCTTCTTTTTACCTTCCCTGAAATAAGCTGCTTTTTATTTATTTTTTAATTTGTTCAAGCTCCGGTTTTTTTGCTAGTAATAGTAACCGGGTTGGAAGAGACCTTGGCGGTCATCTAGACCAACCCCCGGCTCTCGCAGGAGACCTATATTATTTCTGATCAGTGGCTGTCCAGTCTCTTCTTTAAAGCCTCCAGGGATGGAGCACTCTCAACTTCCAAAGGCAATTTGTTCCACTGATTAATTGTTCTCACTGTCAAGAAATTTCTCCTTCGTTCCAGGTTGCTCCTCTCCTTGATTAGTTTCCCCCCATTGCTTCTTGTCCTGCCTTCGGGTGCTTTGGAGAATAGCTTGACTCCCTCTTCTTTGGGGCAGCCCCTGAGTCAGGGGTGGGTTTCAACCGGTCCACGGCGGTCCGCGGGGACCGGTTGGTTGGTGAACTCGGAAGTAAGAAACTTCCAGGAACGGCAAAGGGCCCACCCGCCGTCTTTAAAGGCTTCTGCGCTTCCACGCAGGCGCATGGCACATACAGCTCCTGCGCGATTCTCCGTGAGCAGCTGGAGCATCGCGCAGGCGCTAAGATGCGTGCGTGAACTGCGCACGTGTACCGGTTGGAACGGGATTGCCCTGAGTGATTAGAAAGCTGCTATCATGTCTCCCCTAGTCCTTCTTTTCACATAAGACTTGAGTTCAGTGTTTCTCAACCTTGGCCACTTGAAGATGTCCGGACTTCAACTCCCAGAATTCCCCAGCCAGCGAATGCTGGCTGGGGAATTCTGGGAGTTGAAGTCCGGACATCTTCAAGTGGCCAAGGTTGAGAAACACTGCTTGAGTTGGTTCCTTGTGGATCCTTTGAGAAGGGACGATAGGATCTCCTCTCCTGCTGGGGGGCAGAGTAACCTGTACTTACTCCCTGGGAACTCAAAATACACTTTTCATTCTCGTATATTCCAGTGAATGGCTGTCTCGTTGTTCACATCTCCCCCTCCCTCCCACCCACTCAATTACAATAATACTTTATTTATAGGAGACCCTTGCCTTTCTCCACCTATGCCTTCCCCAAATGGACGGAGGACCCCAGGCTCGGGGCAAACGTTTTAATACCTTCCTCTTTGTTTCTGCTTATAGCCAAAACTGACTCCGCAGGAGAAACTGAAGCTGCGTATGCAGAAGGCGCTTAACAGGCAGTGTAAGCATCTTTGGGTTTTGGGGGACCGGGGGGCTGGGACCAATCTGACCCAGGGGATCTCTCTCTCTCCCCTTCCCTTTCTCTCGCCTGCCCTCCCCCAGTCCCCCCTCCTCACTTTCTTGCTCTGCCTCTTCAGTTAAAGCAGACAAGAAAGCAGCGCAGGAGAAAATGATGCAACAGGAACACGAAAGGCAGGTGAGCAGGAAGCCGAGCGACGGGCTGAGTAGGTCCGTCGTTACGCTAAGCAACTGGCCATAAGTCGAGGACTGCATTGTGCACAGAGCCGAGGTGGCGCAGTGGTTAAATGCAGCACTGCAGGCTACTTCAGCTGACTGCAGTTCTGCAGTTCGACTGTTCAAATCTCACCGGCTCAGGGTTGACTCAGCCTTCCATCCTTCCGAGGTGGGTAAAATGAGGACCCGGATTGTTGTTGGGGGCGATATGCTGACTCTGTAAACCGCTTAGAGAGGGCTGAAAGCCCTATGAAGCGGTATATAAGTCGAACTGCTATTGCTATTGTAGAAAGCAACCCCCGTTGGTTTGCTATGAAGGTGTCCCTGGGTGGCTTTCATCCTTGGGCTGACCAGATTTCCCATCTTGCCTCGCAGGAACGAGAGGATGAGTTGCGGGCCATGGCTCGGAAGATCCGGATGAAGTAATGGATTTTCCCCGTCCGTGTGGTGGGGAGGTGGCGCTGTGCCTCATCCCCTGCTGACCTCCCGTTTTTCTCCTCCGCAGGGAGCGGGAACGGCGGGAGAAGGAGCGGGAAGAGTGGGAGCGCCAGTACAGCCGCCACAGCCGCTCTCCTTCTCCCCGTTACAGTAAGTGCTACCAAGGACCAAACGTTTGAAATTGGGGAAACAGGTTGTGCCGGACTCAAGTGGTACGCTCCGGCCAAGTGGTACATTCCACGAGACTTGGAGTAGAATGAGGCTGGAGCAGTGGTAGTAGTCAGCCGGTTCAGCCAAACCGGTAGTGGTGACCTGCACCCCTGCCCGGACGAGGTGGCGCAGTGGTTAGGGTGCAGTACTGCAGGCCACTTCAGCTGACTGCTATATACAGTTCAGCGGTTCAAATCTCACCCACTCAAGGTTGACTCAGCCTTCCATCCTTCCGAGGTGGGTGAAATGAGGACCTAGACTGTGGGGGCGATATGCTGACTCTGTAAACCGCTTAGAGAGGGCTGAAAGCCCTATGAAGCGGTATATAAGTCTAACTGCTATTGCTATTGCCATTTAGCCATGTTTTCTAAGCCCCCCTCCCTTCAAGAAACAATCCGGGGCTTCAATTATTGCAATATTCAACTAAGGGCCGCCACCAAAAAATGTTGTAAAATCAGGTCAGTCCCATGGATGTTTTGCCACATAGGCAAGTTGGAAGGAAGGAAGTTGGTTTCTATCCCGTCTTTACACTTTTCACAAAGGGAACATATCAAAACACACCTTGTTTTCCCAACTACCACCCTGTGATGTGGGTTGAGCTGGGAGTGGCTGGTGCAGTCCCTTAGCTGGCTAATGTGGGACTAGAATTCACCATCTCCTGGTCATTGGCCTAGTCTCCCAGGCAGCTTTCATGCCCAGGACAGGACTAGAATTCACCATCTCCTGGTCATTGGCCCAGAGTCTCCCAGGTAGCTTTCATGCCCAGGACAGGACTAGAACTCACCATCTCCTGGTGACTGACCCAAATTCACGAAGACAACTTTCATGCCTAACACGGGACTAGAATTCATCTCCTAGGGATTGGCCCAAAGTCTCCCAGGCAGAGTTTATATTATTTTTATTCGTTTTTCAGGTCGAGAATACAGCTCGTCAAGGAGGTAAGGCCTGTTTTTTACCCACTTAAGGGGTGCTGAAGGAGCAAACGTGGGGCAGAATGAAAGAATATAGACGCCATGTTGAAACTGGCAACTTTGGAGATGAATTTTTATCAGCCATCGGAGGAGGAAGAGTTGACGTTAAGTACCTGAGGCTTTGTTTCGAATGCAAGAGCTGCTGAATCAAGCTAAATTTATTTTTTAAACGCATTTGTACACCTCTACAATACAAAATGGATTTACCGCATTTTCCGGAGTATAAGACGCACCTTTTTTCCTCAAGAGGCTGAAACTTTGGGTGCGTCTTATACATCGAATACAGCATTTTTTTGCCTCCCGAAGCCCCGCCCCAGCACCAAAATGGCAGTGCAGAGCCTTATGGAGGCTTTCAGAGAGCTCCTGGGGAGGGCAGAAATGAGCAAAATCCGGGCCATTTTTTGCCCCTCCCAGCCGCCAGCAGCACTTTATCAGCCTCCATAAGGCTACGCATGCAATTTTTTTGACAAAAAATGGGCTTGTTTTTGCAAAAAATGGGTCATTTTTTGCTTGTTTTTGCCCCCCCGCCGTCCCCCCAGAAGCATTCTGCAAGGCCCCCCCCCCAACTATTCATGCCTTTTTAAAAAAAAGGGAGGGCCGTTTTGGAAGATTTGCAGAGTGCAAAAAGTTTTTTTTCCCTTTTGGAAAGCTCTTTAACTGATTGATAAGAATTAGATTGATTAAGTGTTGTGCCAGCAGAAACAAAGTCTTAGGTGCTGCAGATTGTCAGCTATTTCCTTCTCCAGCACATGGATAAATACACCTGGAAACATCTACCTACCCACCTACTCTCTCTCTTGCTCTCCCTATCTACTGTGTTTCTTTTTCTCTCCCTCTTCCCCCCCTCTATTTACCTATGTACCTACCTACTTCTCTCTCCCTATCTACTGTATTTCTATTTCTCTCTCCCTCTATCTACCTACCTACACCCTCTCTCCCCCTACCTACCTACTGTATTTCTCTATCTCCCTATTTCTTTCTCTATTTCTCTCTCCCTAGCTACCCTCTCTCTCACTACCTACTGTATTTCTCTATCTCTCTATTTTTTCTCTCTCTATCCCTTTATCTACCTACCTACTTAACTACCTAACTACTCTCTGTCTCTCCCTACCTACTGTAGTTCTCTCTCTTTTTCTCCCTCTATCTACCTACCTACCTCTGGCAGTTGAAGTCCACAGGTCCTAAAGGGGCCATAGTTACCCCATCCCTGCTCTACTTGAAAGGAACCAAGGCAAAGCTCACTTAAGAGCCAGAAATACGTTTCTCTCCCACCCCCCAAAGCCGTCAGTGGGCAATTTTGTGCCTGAATAGTGAAAAGGAAACATGCCGGTGAAGCAGGAGCCCCCTGGTTGTTGTTCCCACCAAGTTTCCCACTTCCCTTCATGCCTTTGTTCTTCGGTTTCTCGCAGGCACTCGCGGTCACGATCCCGGAGCCCTCACTACCGCCACTAGGACGAATTCCTGGGGCAAGGCCACGCTGCTGACTTCTTGCCCTGCTGGCTCCCGTTTCCCCCCCTCCCCCGGGGGGAGGGCTCACGTTAACCCTGCTGTGTAATAATGCTGTACACATTGCTGTTTTTTGTTTTTGTCAGAAAAATAAAGTTTGAAAAAAAAAAGGCAAAGAGGTTTGAGATGTTAGCTCTGTACTGCCGCCCTCCCTCCCTCCCTCCAATTCATGGGTGTCAAACCTAAGGCCCGGGGGCCGGATGTGGCCCATGGGGTGCTTAGATCTGGTCTGCGGGGCTCCCCTGGAAACAGTGAAGATGTCAGGGTTCCAAGTTACGCCCCCAACGAAAGAGGACTCCGAGGCTTGAGGTTCCTCAAAGTTCCATTTTATTAAAGATGTCGTATTGGCACAACCCAAATCTGAAAGTTTCCACGTTTCCCCCCCACCCAAATGAAAGTCCAAGTCCCTGCCCATCACCCACCTGTCCGTCACATGATCCAATGAGGCACCCTCCCAGCTGGAGATGCCTCCCAGTCACACCACTCCAGGTGCAGGGCAAGGCGTCCTTGACTCTCTGAGAAAGGAATGTTATTTTGACTGTTTCTCTCCTTTACTCCATATAATCCCTCCTCCCAATTTCCCACAGCACTAAATGTGGCGGGTCTGAAGCCCCAATGCGAAAGATGGCGTCCAGGCCTGACAGAAGGACTGGCCCGCGGTGCCTCTGCCAGCGAAAATGGAGCTGGGGGGGGGGAGCTGCATGCGGCCCTCCTGAGCTCTGCTTCCGCTGGCAGAGGGTTGCAAGGAGGGCGTCGCAGCTGGAAACGGAGCTCAGGAGCCCGTTTTTGCTGGCAGGCCACCACAGGAGCCCCCAACACGAGTGATGTCAATGCCCACCCTGGCTCCCCAAGGTCAAAGACAAAGCTGATGCGGCCCTCAATGAAATCGAGTTCGACACCCCTGCTGTAGATGAATCGGAGATCCGGCTGCTCTGATCTTACAGAGAAATCCCGATGGCTTCGTTTGCTGTGGATGTCGGAATTTATTTTAAGAGCTGCGACTCAAAAACAAAAAGTGACCGGACGCAAGTCTGAGTCTCTGCCATAACCCGAGGCTCTCCATTCCAAAGAGGCCGCCCTTCAGACTTCAAAGGAATACGCGATCATGTCCGAGCAACGCAGGAGGGCTTCCCTCTGAACCCCCAGAGGAGTCTGAAGCTGAGAAACCTGGAAGTTCAGGATGTCGATGTCCGAGGCTCTGAATAAGGCCGTGACGTCCACCTTCTCGTACATGGCGAAGTTCACCGGCTGCCCAGCCATGGCCAGGAGGCTGCGCAAGTAGCGTTCCCGCAGAGCGACCCGTGCTTCTTGCTCCTGCTCCAGGTTAGCTGAGTCCTTGAATGCTCTGGTAGACAGGCTGCTGGGGCCCAGAGCCTGGAAGCGAGGGGAGTTGGGATCAAAACCGCGACTTGGCCCGTCGGGTCCACGGGGTAGGCGCAGGACAGCTACGGGCACCGTCATTGTCGATCCCTGCTTAAAAAGAAAGGGGGGGGGGGAAAGATAACGCAACTTCATTCGGAATTAAAGATAATAAACAACGGGAGGTGATGCCCTCCAGATGTTTTAGATTGGGGGGTCTCCAACCTTGGCAATTTTAATAGCAATAGCAGTAGACTTATATACCGCTTCATAGGCCTTTCAGGCCTCTCTAAGCGGTTTACAGAGAGTCAGCATATTGCCCCCAACAATCTGGGTCCTCATTTTACCCACCTCGGAAGGATGGAAGGCTGAGTCAACCCTGAGCCGGTGAGATTTGAACCGCTGACCTGCTGATCTAGCAGTAGCCTGCAGTGCTGCATTTAACCACTGCGCCACCTTGGCTCCTAAGACTTAAGACTTGCGTCAACCCTGAAGCTGACCTGGCCGAAGCCATCTTGGGGCTTCAGTGTTGCCACACTGGAGCTGAGGGATAGGGAGGAGGGATTAGAGATAGCTGGGGTTTCGTAGTCAAAATAAAATACTTTCTCTTGGGAACCAAGGACATCCACACAGCAGGCCAGAGCAAGGAGGAGTAATGTTACTAGACAACCAGACAGTGCCTTGATTAGACCATGTGACTGTTTTGGAGTTGAGGGAAAACTTTTAATTAGGTGAAAACTGACTAAAGGTTCCCGTGATTTTCACCTACTTGTGCCAATGTGACATTTCCAATAAAACTTTCTTGAGGAATGGACTTCAACTCCCAGAAAGTCCACAAGATTTAAAGTTGGCCAAGGTTGGACACCTCTGTATTAAAGGAACAGACTGTGAAAACCTACCCTGTTTTCCTGAAAACAAGACCTCCCCGGATAATAAGCCCAATCGGGCTTTTGAGCGCATGTGCTGAAATAAGCCCTCCCCAAAAATATTGCAACACAGCAGCAGCCATGTGGTGACCAATAGCAATAGCAATAGCAATAGCAGTAGACTTATATACCGCTTCATAGGCCTTTCAGGCCTCTCTAAGCGGTTTACAGAGAGTCAGCATATTGCCCCCAACAATCTGGGTCCTCATTTTACCCACCTCGGAAGGATGGAAGGCTGAGTCAACCCTGAGCCGGTGAGATTTGAACCGCTGACCTGCTGATCTAGCAGTAGCCTGCAGTGCTGCTTTTAACCACTGCGCCACCTTGGACCACGCTCGCTGCCCCCTGCACCTCAAAAATAATAAGACCTCCCCGAAAATAAAGCCAAGCACTTATTTCGGGGGCGAAAAGAAAATAAGACCCTGTCTTATTTTCGGGGAAACACAGTAGACCCTTAACATATACTTAAGTGTATAGATTTGGGGTCAAAATCCAAATATGTAAAAATAGGCATTATTTTAAAGCCTTGTTCCCTGGTTAAGGAATCTGGGAATGGTAAATTGTGCCTCCTTGAAGGAGATGGGTATCCCAAAGGTGCTTTCTTTTGAAAGGCAGCTGGACTTTCTGGTTTTGCCAGAAGAGGTTTCACTCCTCATCCAAGAAGCTTCTTCAGTTCTGACTGAATGGGGGAGGAGGGAAAGATTTATATTCCTTGCCGATTATCTGGTTGTTCGCTCTCTGAGAGTTGCTGAGGCCTCAGCCCTACGTCCTCGGGGGCACCCCAAATCCTGTAGTGCAGTGTTTCTCAACCTTGGCAACTTGAAGATGTCCGGAATTCAACTCCCAGAATTCCCCAGCCAGCATTCGCTGGCTGGGGAATTCTGGGAGTTGAATTCCGGACATCTTCAAGTTGCCAAGGTTGAGAAACACTGCTGTAGTGTGCAATCCCCCCCCCCTTTTTTTTCTGGGAATTCTTTTCATACTCATGCACCATTTGAAGGAGGGGACCAGGTGACTGCAAGGAATATAAAATCTTTTCATTCTCCATCAGTCAGAACAAAAAAGCTTCTTGGAGGAAAAGGAAAATGTCTTCAAGGAAAAACAAAGTCCAGTTGAACCTTTGGGGTAGCCGTGACTGGATGACTGAGAATCTCCACAGATAAGGAGTCGGGTAGTTTAGAAATGTGGAGTGTCTGTCTGTCTATCATCTATCTATCTACCTACCTACCTGATTATCTATCTATCTATCTATCTATCTATCTATCTATCTATCTATCTATCTATCTATCTATCTATCATCCATCCATCCATCCATCCATCCATCCATCCATCCGACTATCTAGCCTATCATCCATCCATCCATCCATCCATCCATCCATCCATCCATCCATCCATCTATTTATAATCCATCCATCCATCCGCCTATCTAGCCTATCATCCATCCATCCATCCATCCGACTATCTAGCCTATCATCCATCCATCCATCCATCCATCCATCCATCCATCCATCCATCCATCTATCTATCATCCATCCATCCGACTATCTAGCCTATCATCCATCCATCCATCCGACTATCTAGCCTATCATCCATCCATCCATCCATCCATCCATCCATCCATCCATCCATCCATTTATAATCCATCCATCCATCCGCCTATCTAGCCTATCATCCATCCATCCATCCATCTATCTATCATCCATCCATCCGACTATCTAGCCTATCATCCATCCATCCATCCATCCATCCATCCATCCATCCATCCATCCGTCCATCCGTCTATTTATCATCCATCCATCCACCTATCTAGCCTATCATCCATTCATCTATCTATCATCTATCTATCTATCTATCATCTATCTATCTATCTATCTATCTATCTATCTATCTATCTATCTATTTATCTATCTATCATCTATCTATCTATCTATCTATCCATCCATCCATCCATCCGCCTATCTAGCCTATCATCCATTCATCTATCTATCTATCTATCTATCTATCTATCTATCTATCTATCTATCTATCTATCTATTTATCTATCTATCATCTATCATCTATCTATCTATCTATCTATCTATCTATCTATCTATCTATCTATCTATCTATCTATCTATCCATCCATCCATCCATCCATCCATCCATCTATCATCTATCTATCATCTATCTATCTATCATCTATCTATCTATCTATCATCTATCATCCATCCATCCATCCATCTATTTATCTATCTATCTATGTTTTATAAAAAAGTCTGGCCTAGCTGGCAATCCTGCCTGCCCGTCCAGCTCATCCTCTCTGCAATCTGCTGGACACCACAGAGTTAACCTAGGCTTACACAGCCTTGTAAACAGGAAGTGCAGCTGCACAAGGACAGCCTATTTTCCAGCTCTGGATGGTGGCGGCACCAAGTTGACGCTTCCTTGCTGTGCCAACATCCCCTCCGGCAGGCGGCCAAGCCCAAGTCATCGGCAGAGGGGATGTTTTCCACAGTTCAACGGGAGAAAGAGCGCAGCGGCCAAGGACAGCGCCAGTCTCCGAAGCAAAGCAAGACGGCAATTAGGTGGGAGAAAACGACAATAGCCAAGAGCATTCGAGACTTATACCCCACTTTACAGCCCTCTCTAAGCAGTTTTACAGAGTCCACATATTGCCCTCCACACTCTTTGAGTCCTCAATTTACCAACCTCGAAGCAGTCGGGATCGAACTGCTGGCGGTCCGCAGAGTTGGCCTGCAATGTTGCATTCTAACCACTGCGCCCACCAGGGTTCACATGTATCTTTGATCTTTTACATTAAAGGCCCCAGCCTGGCCTTTAAGTGTTTGGCCAGAGCGGTATCTTCTCCAACTTTCTCCATCTTCTGCAGAATTTGGGATTGCAAGGCCTTAGTTGGCACCGAGTCAAATTTGGCCCATCAAAGGACCAAATCTCTATTTTAGGAGCAGAGGGCTTGATACAGCTTGAATTAGGACCACAATTGAGCCCAAAATTTCTGTTGCTAAGCGAGACCGTTCTGGAGTTTTTCTTGCTACAGTTGTTAAGTGAATCACTGCAAAGTTAGTCACACGGTTGCTAAGTGAATCTGGCTTTCCCCACTGACTTTGCTTGTCAGATGGTCGGCAAAGGGTCGCATGATCCCGGGACACTGCGACCGCCATAAATACGAGTCAGTTGCCAAGCGTCCGAATTTTGACCCTGCGTCCATGAAGACGCTGCACCCATAGTTGTGTGAAAAATGGTCATGTCGCTTTTCTTCAGTCTCATTGTCACTTCGAACGGTCACTAAACGAATGGGTTGTAAATTGAGGACTACCTGTATACGTTGGTACAATTCGCCGCACCAATCTTGCCGTCTTTTCGACCACGATGATCCGGTACATGCAAAACGACCCTCTCTGCTCTAGCCGATTTGGGAATTCTCTCCTTTCAAATTGGACCTGGCTGGCCACCAAAAGCATCTGTAGAGATCCAGCTCTCCAAATGACCACTCGGGTCAAAGAACTGGCTACGCTTTTAAAACAACTCGGACGCAAGGAAAGACACCCGAGCAAGCTGTTCTCTGAATAAACCAGGATAGCCAATCCTAGGCTGCTTCTGATTCGGTGTGGCATCAGATTTGGGGGGGGGGAGAGGGCTGGCTTAAGAAACCGTTCTTAGCTTTCCTTCTGTAACTTCACTTCAGAATTAAGACAATCAGCGGCAGCTTCTTTCTTGTTACTGTCACAAAGAGTCAGAGAGTGTATTTGAACTCGCTGCGCCTGTGTCTGGTTTGCCAACTGCACAGTGGCAGATAGGGCAGAGCTCCAGAGGGTCAACGTCATTGCCCAGAGGATCCTGGGCTGCCCACTCCCCTCTTTGGAAGAGCTTTACAGCTCCTGCTGCCTTAAGAAAGTTCAAACATTCTTAAAGATCCATCTCATCCTGGGCACCTTTTTTTATTTTTGAACTATTACCACCAGGCAGACGGTACAGGGCAATAAAAACAAGGACAAAGAGGCAGAAAAACAGCTTCTATCCCAGAGAAGGAACTCTATTGAATTCTACTGTATGGTGCAATATGAATGCAGTATCAGGGGTTTTCAATACAATTGTATAGAGTGTGAAGGATGTGTGTTTTTGTTTTATTTGTTTAATGTATAATGTACACTGAAGATGGCATTTCATTTCGTTGTATGAGATGCAATGACAATAAAGTAAACTATGAACTAAAAGAGTGTCCAAACCTGGCCACTTTTAAGACCTACAGACTTCCCAGCATGGCTGGCTGGGGAATTATGGGAATTGAAGTCCACGGGTCTTAAAAGTCGCCAAAGTTAGACACCCCTGCTGTAACGTACCGTGGGCAGCTCCATAGTGGCCTGATGGGTTGAAGAGGAATCAAAAGAGCCCTGGGAAATGTTGGCTAAAGGATAATTAATTGGTTTTCATGCCCAGAAAATTAGCCCAAAGAGGACTATGCCCTCCTGGCGCATAATTCAGCCCGGGGAAGGGGGGCAGTTGTAGCTACGGTGACCTCCCTCCACCCCCCGATGACTCTCTGGAGATGTGGCTGAACAACAGGAGGCCTGGCTGAATCCCAGACACAGGCACCGGGAATATCACGTATGCTTGCTATGAGCGAGCAAAATATTTTCCAGCTTTTGCTTCGAGACACAGACGGGTTTCTGGGACGAAAAGCTCCGGGTTTGAGTCTCGGGAGAGACAACACCCCCCCCCCCCCGAGTCCCTGGTCAGACAACATTCCTGTGTGGTGTGTTTGTTCCAAACGTCCTGCGCTGGCTGAAGGCCTCTGGCTTCCCTCTTCTGTTTATGCCCTGTTTATGCGCTCTTTCCACAGACAGCTCATTCTCCCAGTGTGTTGTCTGGAAGGAGAGGAAGTTCCTGGCCGCTGGAAGCCCTCTCCAACCGGCCTGATAAGAACCCGGCTCAGACCTGCGGCACTCCTGGGCATGGGGCCAGGGGGTGTTTGGGGGGAGGGGAGGATGTTGGCAAGGCTGGCTTGTGTTGTGATGTGGGTTTCTGATGGAATGTGACCTGCGATGGATGAACATTAAAGAAACAGCTACAGGGTTCGACATAAAAACCAGCGTTGATTTGGGGTTGCTCTGCGGGGCTAATGGCGAAGACCCATTCCAGGGACAGAAGACTAGGAAAGGGCTGCTAGACCTGTGTGACAAAAGGCCATACAGTGAGATCCTTCGTGCTATCAGAGCTTGGTGGTTCTCTTGCAAGGGTCTCATTACCAAGCTAGGTAACGTCATCCATACCAGAAGAATTTGTGTAGTGGAGGAGGAGAAGAGGACGACTGTGGGATTCTCGTTGCTCTCTAAGCTTGTTTTCTTGCAGACATTTCATTACCAAACTAGATAACATCATCAGTGCTAGAAGGATGTGAGGTTTGAGCTCTGTAAATCCTGTAAATGTAGCACTGGTGATGTAACCCAGTTGGGTAATGAAACACCGGCAAAAAAACCAACAAGCTCAGAGCATCAAGCTTCCCACAGTTCTTCTTCTTCTTCTTGGAAGTTTGGGAATTCTGGGAGTTGAAGTCTGTACATCTAAAAGTCACCAAGGTTGAGAAACTTTGTCTAGCCACTTTCAGAAATGTTTTCCCATCAGAACCCTCACAATCTAGGCGATGGCTGCTATCAATCAATTAGTTTATTATAGTCTTAGACCAGAACAGATAAAAACGCTCAGTTAAAAATTCTAGTATAAAATAATAAATAACAACTAAAATCTGGAATAAAATCCAGGCCAATGGCAGCTAAAGTACAAGGGCTGGCAGAATGAGCTCCGACACAGGTTGACATGATGACATCTGAATAATGGCCCAGTGTAGCAAAGGCCTTCTGAATGTTTCACCAAGCGGGGTTGTGGGAAAAGGCAGCCCCCTTCCATGCTCGACGCTATCTGGGAAACGGATCTTGGCAACTACCAGCACGGAGGTCTCCGAATGCCCCTTCTTCTGTATCTGGGCCCAACAGATGACACACGGGGCTCTTCTCCAGTGGTGGGCAAAGAGCCGCTGTGGTGTTGCTGCAGGGTGCACAGAAGCAACAACTTTCAACCGCTTGTTTATTTTGGCTCTGGCCACTCATCTGGCTGACATCACATCCTGAGAGCAGGGAGACCGGCACCTCCACCGGCAGGGTGGGCACAGCCCAGGCAATCTGAACGAGTGCCGGGACCTGCTTTCTCTCTCATTTCAAGGTGGACAGAGAAGGCCAAGGGGACCTGAGGTCTCCAAGAGGCTTTCCTGCTATGGGTGACCCAGAAGAGCTGGGGAAAGCTTGAAGAGCAAGCGGACAAGGAAGAGGCCATTAAGTGGGGGAAGGAACATGGATTCTTGCCCAGAACTTCAACTTTTGCAAGTAAGTCCTCCTTCAGGATAGGTGGGTGGTAGGTTAAAAAGAAAGGACTACAAAACCAATGCTGCTTCTTTACTTAGCTGGCGTTTGGGAGGAGCACAAGCAGTCCTCGGCTTACAGAGATAAGCGCCCCAAATTTCTGTTGCTAAGAGAGGCAGTTGCCGAGTTGAGTTGGGTTCTATTTTACCACCTTTCTTGCCACGGTGCTTAACGGAACCCCTGCAGTTGTTCAATTAGTGACACCGGTTGTTAAGTGGATCTGGCTTCCCCGTTGACTTTGTTTGTCAGAAGGTCGCAAAAGGGGATCACGTGATCCCGGGACACTGCAGCCGGTTGCCAGGTGTCTAAATTTCGATCACGTCGCTCTGGGGAGGCTGCAATGGTCGTAAGTGTGAAAAAATGGCCCCAAGTGATTACAAACAGTCACTAAACAAGCTGTTGTAAGTTGAGGACTCCATGTACAGGTGACAGGTATCTTTGTTGGCGTCGTTATATACCTATTGACCTATGACCCATGATTGCACACTGTGAGCTTCTGCACTAGAGACAAATTCTTTGTGTGTCCAATCACACCTGGCCAGTGAAGAATTCTATTCTATATATTTTCCTTTGAGAAGCGGGCACAGAGAATTTCATTTGCTCATGTGTGCCAGTGAATTCACAGAAAAAAAGCAACAATAAACGTTATCTTATGTTATATGCTACATTTATCCATCATTCCCTCTCTCTCTCTCTTCCCCCCCCCCCCTCGCTTGCCCCAACGTCGCCAGTTCCACAATGATTTCTGGTAACTTGCCCGTTTGGGTGATTTTACTCGTACCTCTCGCCTTCTGGGCATCCGAGAGTCTCCAGATGGCATCGCCAGGCACTGCTGAGCCCAAGAGCAAGCGCATCCCAGAGCAGCTTCCCCTCCAAATCTTCCAAACCGTCCTGTTGAAACGGCTGGGCCTGCAAAGGCGGCCAGAGCCCAAACCCAAACTGCTGGTCCCCCAGTACCTGCTGGATCTATACCGGTTTTCCTCCAGGCAGCCTCCAGCCTCTCCAAAGGACACCGAGCAACCCTTCCTGGAAGGCCGAGCAGCGACAGCCAACACCGTGCGCACCTTCCATCATGTTGGTGAGACCCTGGCTCCATTCCCCACCTTAACGGGGGCTGAGGGAGGAGAGAGGGAAGAGAAAGGCTGTGTTGCCTCTTGGGAACCGAGGCACAAAGCTTAAGGTGGTGGCAGGAATCAGAGCCTATAAAACTCCCTTGAAAAAAGAGCCGAGGGGCAGAAAGCCATAAACGTCACAAGCCGATGGGGCTACTTAAATGGGAAGGACTTAGCTCAATGGATAATGAGCCCAAGTTGGCATGCTAAAGATCCCAGGGGCGAATCACCAGCTATCTCCAGGACAGAAGCTTTAGGAGGCAGGGTGAATTCTCCTCTTTCTTCTTAAGAATCTGCAGCCAGCAAAGCAGAGAGTGCCAAGGTAGGCAGACCTTCAGCCTGACTTCTTCTAACTCTTTTAAATATTCCGCGGCAGATCCACTGACCACCACGATCCAAAATTAGAACGATTCAGTAGAAGGAATGAGCTGCAAGGGGCCTTGGAGGTCTGCTAGTCCAGCCCCCTGCTCAAGCAGGAGAATCTATATGATCTCAGACAAGGGACTGCCCAGCCTCGTCTTAAAAAACCTCCAGTAATTGGAACACCCACAATTTTTGGTGGCAAGCTGTTCCACCAGTAAATTGTCCTCACTGTCAGGATGTTTCTCCTTAATTCCAGGTTGCTTCTCTCCTTGCTTAGTTTCCAACCATTGCTTCTTGTCCTGCCTTCAGGTGCTTTGGAGAATAATTTCACCCCCTCTTCTTTGGGGGCAGCGCCTCAAGTACTGGAATACTGCTATCTTATCACCTCTAATTCTTCTTTTCTCTAGATTGGCCATACCCAAATCCTGCAGCCATTTTTTATATGTTTCAGTCTCCAAGCCTTTGATCCTCTTATTTGCTCTTCTCTGAACTTTTTCCAAAGCCTCAACATCTTTTTTTTTAATGCATAATATTTTTTATTTCCATTTTATTCTATACAATCACATGTTTACTGTGCATAACCGGGGCATATAACATTGAGTAATAAACACAGCCCTCACTTATATAGAAAATGCCCCCTACAATACAAACCGAATATACCCCCTTGACCCACCATACACCCTCTTTCAACCCCCTCCAACTTTCATTCTTCCTTCTCACATACCCCTCTACGCCTACTTCCCCTCCTCCTCTATCTAACCCTCCCTCTCTTAATCCATTCCCTCCCTTCCTTCTCCTCCTCCTCTCTCTCACCCTCTCCACCCTCCTTCTTCTTTTACTCAACTCCTCCCTTCAGTATACTTCTATTACCTTCCAATATATTCGGTTTGTTCTGTTTTAACACTAACATTAAAAAGCCACAGTATACAAGTGCAATCATGTACTTTAGAATTTAACACATATTATGTTTCCCCCCTCCCCCTAGATCCCCACCTCCCTTCCCTCCCCCCGACTTCCCAGAGCCCATACATGGTATAACTTTTTGACAATCACAGTCTAAAATATCTCTACATTGAACTCAGCTTAACATCTTTTTTGTAGTATGGTGACCAAAACTGGTTACAGTATTCCGGGTGAGGTTTTACCAGTAGTGGTAGTAATACATCAAGGGATATCAATCAGCCAAATGCCTAAAGAGGCTTCCCCAAGAGAAAAAAGAAAGTCCAGTGGCCTTTTGAAAAAGCACCTTTGAGGCAACCGGGACCTGGATGACTGTGAATCTCCACAGGCATTTTAGGTTCCCCAACAGTTTGTCTATGGAAGTCACTGTATTTTGTAGCTGTTGTTTATTCTCGAAAATGGGGAGCGGGGGGGGGGGCTTGTGCTGTCACTGCTGAAGTGAGAAGGGGACTAAAAGTTGTTAATTTGGATTGTGGTGCCATCTATGGAGCGTGGAAAGCCGTGGTCACCCCAAAGATTGGTTGACTGCCAATTTCAGCGGCTAAAATATTCTCCAGTTCAGAGAAAAGAGAGCGTGTTGCGCTGGCGACTTCCTTGTGTGGTTGTTGTTTTACAACCACGGGAGGAAATGGCTGGTCTAACACGATAGCCATAAAAGTAAATGTGTTCCAAGCTTCCTCCAAAGCTTTCCTTTCTTCCTAAGGCAAAAGCAGGGTGGCTTAAATATAATTGGCTTTGGATCCCATCCTAGTGACTCAAGTCAACGTTCCTCTTATGGCAGGGGAATGTACACACTCACTTGCACAAGCAGCGGGTGAGTGCACATGCACTCCCTTTCTGTGAGCGGCAGGCGTGCATACACGCCTCTGGTGCAAACAGAGCTGCGCATGTGCATGCTGGCCGCTTGTGTGAACCATTCCCCCCCCCCCCCACCGATCTGCAAAGCCAGAAAAGTTGGGAACCAGACTAAACTTCTATTTGAAAGACAATTCAGTAGTTCTCGACTTTCAACTGTTTATTTAGTGACCGGTCGAAGTTACAATAGCAGGGTGGGAACCGGTTTTCATATTTATGTCTGTTGCAACAACCCCGTTGCTTTGCTGGCTGAGGAATTCTGGGAGTTGGAGTCCACAAATCTTAAAGCTGCCCAGGGTGGAGACCCCTGTCCTAAATAGAAATGACAAGGAAAGGCATGCTGTTATCTGCAGGTCACACTTGTGAGCTTCTGAGACACAACTGGTTGGCTGGAGAAGGACATAAGCGACAGGACAAGAAACGTCCTGTTAATTCCAGCAAGGTAGTTATTTGATTCAAATTGTCAGTCCCAAGTTTTCTTTACTTCTGCTCATTTCCCCCACATTTAGAGGATTCGGTGCATGTCTCTGAAAGCGCAGGAAATGCGTTCTACTTCCTGTTCAACCTCACCGTGCTGCCTGTGGAGGAGGAGCTGACCGCCCTTGAGCTGCGTCTCTACCACTCCTCGAAGGAAAGCCACGGCTTATACATCCACATTTACCACGCCGTGGATCCCCCACCTGTGGCCCCAAACAAGAGCCGGCTCCTCACGTGCAAATTGGTGACTCCCAGCCAGCCCCAGTGGGTGAGTTTTGATGTGACGGCTGCTTTCCGGGAAGCAAGAGAACGGAAGCGTGACCTTGGCCTTCTGGTCGAGGTGCAGCCTTCGAACCGCAGCCAAGACCTTCCGCGCCAACAGGTTCCCCTGCGTGCAAGACGCTCTCCCGGCCAAGAGGAGGCCCAGTGGGCTCTCGAAAGACCTTTACTGGTCACCTACAGCTGTGACCGAAGAGGGCAACCTCTGACCAACCAAAAAAGGCAAAGCAGAAGCCGCCCCGTTAGAGGCAGAGGAGCGACCAAAGCCCCAGCGTCTGCCAGGAAGCACAAGGGCCTGAGGCCGAAGACGAAAAGCGGCACCAGGTGCAGAAGGCACCGCCTCTTTGTGGATTTCAAGGCGGTGGGATGGAACGACTGGATCATTGCTCCTAGTGGCTACCATGCTTTCTACTGCTCGGGGGACTGCCGCTTCCCGCTGGCCGACCACATGAACTCTTCCAGCCATGCTGTGGTGCAGACCATCCTGAACTCCGTGAACTCCAAAGTGCCCAAGGCCTGCTGTGTCCCCACAGAGCTCAGCCCCATTGCTATGCTTTACCTAGACCAGAATGATATGGTGGTCCTCAAGACCTACCAAGACATGGTGGTGGAGGGATGCGGGTGCCGCTAGAAGCCCAAAGTGCCCTGGATGGTCTTTTCTCAGTATTAAAACTGGAGGGGGGGTGTCTCTCTCAGTTAAAGCGACGGGCAATAAAGTTGGGCCTCTCAAAGGCATTTCAAGTATTAATTGTAAAAGGGTGGGAGGGTCAGTACAAGATCACCGCAGACAAGGAGCTAAATAGGATCTTCCCCCTACAGAATTAATTTATTTCCAAAAATCAGCCACAGCTCTGGACTTTTACAATAATATCTTCCCACAGGGGCCACATTCTGCAGGCCGCTGTTGAAGACAGCAAGGCTGTTGTGATTAATCTCATGAGTGAGCAATTAATCAGTTTTGCCCGCCATCTTTTAATGCAACAATTGGTCAACAACCACTTGGAATATAACTGTTATTACTTTCAGCTAGCAGGGACTATGGGAGCTGTAGCTTAAAATAACTGGGATGCATGAAATTACCTATAAGAGCCATGGTGGTGCAGTGGTTAGAGTGCAGAAATGCAGGCTACTTCTGCTGCCTGCCTGCAATTTAACAGTTCGAATCCCACCAGGCTCAAGGTTGACTCTGCCTTCCATTCTTCCAAAGTCAGTAAAATGAGGACCCGGATTGTTGGGGGCAAGAGGCTGACTCTGCAAACCGCTTAGAGTGAGCTGTAAAGCGGTATATAAGTCTAAGTGCTATTGCTATTGCTACTTGCCCCTTATTAACGAGTATCTAGATATACTTAAAGACATGAAAGCCGCCAGTTGAACAATACATGATATATTTCTCAAGCTTATCACAGTAACAGAGCCCAGGCCAAAATTAAGACATGCTGAAACTAAGAGCAAAGGTACATAACGCAAAGGAAAGACATCCGTGGCATGATCATTCAATAATACTTTGTTTTCTGTATTTACATCCATTTCGTAGCTTTGGAGAGTTTCTCCAGTCAAAATGTTGTTTTTAGCAGAATTATGAAGGCAAATATTTGGCACATGGGTTTCTTAAGAGGCAGAACAAGCCCGTCTTCCAATTGCATGAAGTTTCTTACCCATCATTTTGGCTGCAATCCCACGTGGGCCCTAGAAAGTAGCACAGAGTGATGGGTTTCCCCAGATTATTACTCTCTGGCCAGAAAGGGAATGGAATCTAACACGAAGTGTCTTCTTGAACCCATCCTAACATCACCTTAACATCAGGGCCTCTGAGTGGTATAGGAAATTTGAGGAAACCCACCACGCCTGGCAACATGTTACAAACCTATGTACTGCCATAGTAGGATCTCTGTAGTTCATAACACATTGCCCAGGAATGGTGGCTTTCCTCCCATGGTGGGGTCTGGCTCCTGTTGCTACAGTATGCCGAGCGTCCACGGGCATGCGCACTGTGCATGCATGCGCACACCACCACCCTCCAACACCCAGCTTCTCGGTGGAGATTGAGCAGGGGCCGCCGCATGCTGTGTGGGAATTTGGCCCAGTTGCTTCAAAAACAGGTAAGGAACGTGGGTGGGTGGGCCAAACGAGCCACCGCACCGATATGGTGGCTGCTGCTCCTGGCTACCACTGGTACGGCTGTACTGGGCTCTACCGCCCGGAACCCACCACTGGTTTCCTCAGATTTGATAGTTGAGAAACATCAACATTTTAACACAAAGCCACCTGGCGAATCAAAAACACCCTTAGACATCCTGTTAAATCAAACCAACCACGTTCTAGTTCACCACTGAGCAAGTTGGGTGAACCCAGCCACGTGCTGCTTATTCAGTGGTGGGTTCCAGATTCGGCCCCGGAGTCACCCACATTCACGTGCACATGCGTTGTAGCGTCAAATGATGCTTCCCCAAGCCTCTGCAATGTTCCAGCTGCTCGGCGGAGCACCGCGCAGGTGTTGTACATGCCATACGCATGTACGAAAGCGCCAAAAGTTTAAGCACAGGTAAGGAGCTTGGGCGGGCAGGTGAGCCCTCCGAAGCACCGTACCAGAATGGTACCCGGTGCTCCGGGCAAGATCCGGTAGGCCCATACTGGGGTGTACCGTCTGCAACCCATCACTGGGCTTATTCAATAATATGGCCTAGAGGTGGAGCTCTTGCCTCACAATCAGGAGGCTGTGAGTTCGATCCTAGGTAGAGGCAGATATTTCTCTCTCTCTGGGCACAATGAGAATATATCTGCTGAATAAAACTCCGCACTGGCAACAGGGAAGGGCATCCGGCCAGTAAACAATCAGCTCCCTTCAATTGCCCAAACTCCACCCCAATGCAAGGGATTATGGGGGTCATTAAAGGGAGATGATGATATCCAGATGGAGGCTACTTCTCATGTGGCAATAAACCAAGGCTTATTTGTTGACCATGATTTGTTGACGTCAAGCTTTCCACCTTAACAAAAAGTTAATAACCTATAAAAGGAATTCCTGGTTTGTTTGGGGGGGGGGGTTGTGCCCCTCCCCCCAGAAGACTCACATTTTCCTAAGAAGCCCTGCTTTTTTTTTTTTTAAAGACCGTTTTCTGGGTTAACAGACAATGTTTTTTTAAAAATCCTGGCTCGGTTTCTTTCTTGGGGTTATAGCAGAGCCGAAAATCAACCACGGGGATCAAGAGCTGGACGGGATAAAAGGCCCAGCCGGGCAAGGCAGCCTAATGTAATAATGATGCAGGGCGCCCTCCTGGTTGGGACCCCTAACCCTAAAAACCTCCCCTTGGCCCAGAAAAGTAGCATTTCCGTAAAAACCCTTTAATTAAGGTGAACTAACTTGCGCGGGCCTGGCTGGAATTAGCTCCTCATGACAGCCTCCAATTCGCTCCTCCTGAGGCGACGGGATAACGGTGAGGAGAAGCGGCGTGACCTCTTTGCCCGGAAACATTTTAAAGCTCTTCCTTTAAGCCGATCGCTTAAACTAACGACCTGTCTGGCCAGAGGAGGACTGCCAAATCTATGGCTTTAGACTAATGAGCCGGGAGACGAGTAAGACGCATGCGTCAGCCATCCCTTACGTAGCCTTGGGAAAGTGAGCTAAGAAAGCGTGAGCTTTTCGTCAGAGTCAGGCGGTTGGGGCTTTTTTTTTGGTTTTGGTTCAGTCCGCTTCCCCCATCGCCACATTCGACATCCTCTTTCGGTCGCCGGCGTGCTTTCTTTTTGAATGTTGCGTTTTTAAAAGCCGGTTTCAATTTTCCGGTCTGAAACCACCCGGGGTGAGATTTTTCAGGGCTTCCCTTTCCTCGAGACACCGCATGAAAACCCGAAAGTGCGGAACGGAAACCCAAACCAGGCGCTTTCACTCGTTGGAGTCGGGAAGGGAGGGGGGGAGAGCGGGGAGGCCAAGCCAGGAGGAGAAGGAGGGGCAGCTCCGCTCCACAACGCTGCCTTGCAAACCCCACTCGCTGATTCGCCAAACTCCCACCGGCAGGGTGAAGAGCAGAGGGGAAAAAAACAAACAAACAAACCGCGGGACCCTCCCTTAGGGAAAAGCCGGGTGCGGTGGAAATCCGAGCACTGCCTCCGGATTGTGAGAGAAAGAGCGGGAACGAAAGCCGAACCGCTCAGGCAGCGCTTGGTCGAAAGTGCGTCGGCCGATGCGCAGGCCGCAAGCGCACTTAGTCTTGGAGGTGGCGGCGGCGGCGAAGGGGAGAGGCGTCTTCTTTTGCGTCCGCACCTGCCTGAGGCGGCGGCGGCGGCGGCGGCGGCTGCGGACCTTGGTCGCCTCGCGCACCGGCTGCTCCTCCGCCTTTCTTTGCCTCGCGAACGGCTTTCGGGCTCCCTCCCCGCCTGTCCTCTCCTCCTCCTCCGACTCCCGGCGCTCCTCCGGGTGCGTATTCCTCCCGGGCGGCCTCTCTCTTGTCTCTCCTGCTGCCCCCCCACCCGAAGAACGTGGGGGAAGAGGGTCTTGAGGCCCAGCTCCCTGGGAGGAAAACCTTCGCCTGGACGGGATCCTCTCTCTCTCTCCTTCGCCTGGCCGCTCCCGGAGTTCCCGCTTGTTTGCTTGTTTTTTTAATCTGGAGAGATTCCTTCTGTGCACCCCCGGAGACCCCCTTCCTCCCCCCTCAGAGGACGGTGACCCCCCCCCTCTCCATTTATTTATATATCTATCTATCTGTCTGTCTCTTTTCCTCTCCACCCCTCCTCCCCAAGACTGACTCCATATCTCGGAGGCGATAATCCCCCCCCCCCACTTTTCCTTGCACGTGCATGCTTCTGCCAAAAGCAACGCCCCCCCCCCCGCCCCCTATATATTTCTTTTTTTAAATAATCTTTTTCTGCCCCAGGAAAGTCGACCTCCCCGCCGGGTGCTTTTTGGTTTGGCTCCTGACAGCTGCAGGCTTATTTGTTTTGCGGGCCTCCGCTGGGTTCCTGCTTGAGTAAACTTTTCCTTTCCTCTCTCTCTCTCTCTCTCTTTCCCTCTTTGCTGGTGGGAGGGAGAGAAGCTGCTGCTGCCGCCGGACGGATTTTTCTTTTTAATAGTCTTGTTATTTAAGCCTGATGCGTTTCCGGCTTAGGTGTGCCCTGCCTGATCCCTTTTTACGGGGAAAGGATAACGAAAGCGAATTGTTTTCTCTGTTTTGCAGGCTAGAGAAGGCATTGCTGGGACCCATTTAATTATCCTCCACTCCCCCCCACTCCCATAAATCCAACCCTCTCCATGCTGTTTCCTTGATGACCTGTGTCTTCTAGCAGCTTTCTTCTAATCTCAAACAAGGATTTTACACAGAGAAAGAGAGAGAGGAGGGCTTGCATGTTCTATCTCTCCTCCCCTGTCCCCCATTTCTTTTAATCTTCACCCATGCTTCATGTAGCAGCTTCCTTTGGGCCAACAAGAGCTTGGTCTCTTTACACCACTGCTCATAGGGAGAAGGCCTGGAAAACGTGAGAGCTTTCCCCCTCTCCCTTTTCCTGAAGGAGTGGGCGGCAAAAGATAGGGAGGGAAAAGGTGAGTTCTGTTCCTTAAGTAATGACGCCGAAGGACTCATGAGAAGGGAAGAAGGCGCTCCCCCTTTGACAGACACCCACCTCACCTGCCTGGCTATGGAGTGTGTGCAGGTTTCACCTGTGCAGCCACAAGGAAAAGCTGCTGAAGGGGGAGACCGTGTGCTGCTGCTCCTGCCCGCTCCTGCTGTGCTGAAGGAAGAGGAGACCCTTTTGGGAGGCTCTGACCCCTGGCCTGCTTCCCAACTGACCAAGAGCCAAGATGGCGTGAAGACGTTTCAAGACACTAAGGAGTTTTGTTCCAAAAGTACAGAGACCCTTCCCTCCCTCCAGGACCACCCTTATGTCAGAGATACTGTAGAACGTTGTACCTCGTGTTCTTTAAAGGAGGACCCAAAAGAGACCGAGAGTTGTGATGGGGCAGAGGAGGACTTGAAATTGTTGGGCGCTTTGAACCATCGGCAGGAACGGTCATCGGTCAACGAAGTGGCCGACGGTGGAGACAGCAACACCCCTTTAGTCGCAGAACCTCTTGGGACGACCGTTCCAGAATGCCTCGGGGACAAGGAACGGTCTGCTGCCGAGCAAAATAACCATTTGCCTGATAAGGCGGAGTCCTCTCCTCAGAACTGCGGTTTGAGCTTGGAAACAGCCAGCGGGGACACACCAGCAGATGACCTGTTAAGCCAGGGCTCCCCGTCTGTGGATGAGGGAAAGCTTAAGCCTGGGGCAAAGCACGTGACTTTCCCTTCTGATGAAGACATCGTGTCTGGCGCTGTGGAGCCGAAGGATCCTTGGCGGCATGGTAAGCAAAGATCCCCTCTTCCCCATACTCTCTCCCTGGGGCTTTCACTCATTGTGATGACGATGAGGTTATCTGTCCAATTACCTCCACTAGACCGATTAGATCCCACAGATTAGGCCTCCTCCGAATTCCATCCGCCGGTCAGTGTCGACTGGCGACTACCCGGAGGAGAGCCTTCTCTGTGGCTGCTCCGACCCTCTGGAACGAACTCCCCGTGGAGATTCGAACCCTCACCACCCTCCAGGCCTTCCGCAAAGCCCTTAAAACCTGGCTGTTCCGACAGGCCTGGGGCTAAAGAACTGTTGCCCCCGTCTCGAATTGGTATGCCTGTTGTGTGTTTTTAATCATGCATTGTTTTTTGTTGTTTTAATTTTTTATTTGTATCCCCCTTCCCTGGTTGAGTTGTGAGCCGCCCTGAGTCCCCTTCGGGGGGAAAAGGGCGGCATATAAATAAAATCAACATTCAGCATACATTCATTCAGTTGAGTCTGACTCTGGGTGGCTCGAAGGGCCAGGCCCTCTCCACGTCTTCTGAACGTGCACTCTTTCTTTGAGGAGTTCTATGCTCTGGGATGCGGTGGCTCAGGGGCTAAGACGCTGAGCTTGTCAGTCAGAAAGGTCGGCAGTTTGGCAGTTTCGAATCCCTAGTGCGTGAGCTCCCGTGACTTGTCCCAGCTTCTGCCAACCTAGCAGTTTGAAAGTAAAAATGCAAGTAGAAAAATAGGAACAACCTTTGGTGGGAAAGTAACAGTGTTCCGTGCGCCTTTGGTGTTTAGTCATGCCAGCCACATGACTACAGAGATGTCTTTAGACAACGCTGGCTCTTCAGCTTTGATACGGGGATGAGCACCGCCCCCTAGAGTCGGGAATGACTAGCACATATATGCGAGGGGAACCTTTACCTTTATCTATGCTCTGGCTGGTGTCAGCTTTGATGGTCTGCAGCCACCGTGTTCTCTGGCAGCCTGGCTTCCTTTTCCCATTAACTCTTCCAAACATAATTGCTTTCGCCAGTGAATTTTGTGATTTTTTTCTCTCTCCTTCCAGTGCCATGCTTGTTAGTCACCTTTGCTGCCCAAGGAATAAACAGCCTTCCCTAGCATCACAGCTCAAAAGAGTTCAGCTATAAACCAGTTATACTAAATGCAGATTTGGTGCTTCATTTGTCTTCCACTCTTTAGGACTGGAATGTACATTTTGAATGTATTCGAAATATTCTTTAACACTCTGAAGTTAAAGAATACTTCGAATGCATTCAAAATATTCTCACTAAGTATCCTGAATTGAAGGCAGCTGAGAGAGAGGGAGGCCTTTTACACTCCACTAACAGTAAATCATCATTTATTTGCATTTGATTTTACTTTTTACTTGGGCACTTTTCTGCTGAAAGGGCTTCGAATCACATTGGTCTAATCAGAACAGAAAAATCCCATTTAAGAGGATACCTGACAAAATAATAAATCTGACTTCACTGTAGAGTGGCTAATTAAAAAAAGAGCCAATCACCAGATAGAGGAGTCTCTCGAAAACAGACTTTTATTGAGCAAAGCATGGAAGAAGGCAAACTGGCACATCTCCGTACACTAAAAATTGTAGCTGCTATAGTACCGTGAGTTTCCCAAAAAGTGTCAGTTCAGGATCGTTCAGGTTTTCAGAGATGTAATAAGGTTGCTGATATCTGTTTTTTAGCACACTTAACTTACCTTTACAGTTAAAAGTGGACATAGCTTTGTTTAAAATTAAAAACTCCCAATGTTGGTCATCTTAATTTTAATTAAGGAGACTGAAATTTCATTACTTCACAGCCAATAAAGAAATGGCTTACGTTGTTTCATGTAAGATACGTGGCAAGGAAAAAGAGGTTTTTAAATATCCTAGCTATCTGGTTTTCTAAAATATCAATAAATGGAACGTTTTAGCCATTAAATTATTCTTTTTGAGAAAGGCTTGCCGACAAAAAGGACGGAAGAAAGTTGGTTTTCTCTTCCAGAGTTTGGAGATCACTTTCCCTTTATGTGAACAACAACATTCTGAATTTGTGGGTGTATCTTAAAAATCTATAACATGAATGATTAAGGCAGATTTAACCGCAGAACCTCTTGGTTGTCATGCACTCAGATTTTTGAGATTGTAATAATAAAAACAGTGCTGCATTAATGTTTTAAGAAGACCCAGTTTGGGGTGTGTGTGTGTAAGAGAGAGTGATGTCTCAATAACTTAGCAAAAGAATTGCCTATGAATGATTTAAGAGTGGGAACGGTGAATCCACAGCTTATGGAAATACAGTGCGGTTGGACAATATGATCACATGATCTTATGTTGTTCCAGTTGGCATTGTTCTTCCTGCCTATCTTTTTTTATAATTTCTATATAGATTAAACAGGTAGTCCTCAATTTACAACAGCTCCTGTTTGAAGTTACAAAATGCACTGGAAAAAAGTGACCATTTTTCACACTTACGACCACTGCAACATCCCCATGGTTACGTGATCAAAATTTAGACGTCTAGCAACCGACTCATATTTATGACGGTTGCCGTGTCATAGGGTCATGTGATCACCTTTTGCGAACATCTGACAAGCCAAGTCAATGGGGAAGCCAGATTCACTTAACAACCGTGTCACTAACCTAACAACTGCAGCGATTCACTTAACAAGAAAAGTCCTAAAATAGCGCCAAACTCAACTATCTCACTTAGCAACAGAAATTCTGGGATCAATTGTGGTGATGAGTTGAGGATTACCTGTAACTGTAGAAAGCTCCATTAAACAGTCTATGGTATTTTTATTGAGGTAATACCACTTTTCTTAAAAGGTAGAACATCCTTTGAGATCTGCTTAACTCTTGTTAACCTCTTGGGTGTAGCCATATAGCTTTTCTAGAAATCCTATTGAAAGCAGTTTGACGTTGATGTCTGGAATTTTTTTGGGGTTTAAAATGTCCCAGGAGTGAATCCTGTACTGTCCAATAAGGTGAATAGAAGTGGAGAAGTTGTGGAGTGCTGGCTTGATGCAAATATCCTGGGGGGTTTAAAAAAATGTTCCAGTCCTAATGATGATGCATACTCTATTAGAATTAGTAATAATTTCTATTTTTTCCCATTTTCATTGGGTTCTCAACACAACTGATAACGCAGGTAGTCGAGAGTGCATTAACAACTATTTTGGAAGTGTAACGTTGCAAAACGAGATTTATTTCAGGCTGCCTAAATGAATTTTATAAAAAGATCGCATTTTGTTGTTGTTGTTGTTTTGGGCCAGGTCCTTGAATGCAAATTTTACAGAACCGTTGTGTAGAACAATAATGTACTTTCCCTTTGCATTGGAAGCACTTGATCTCTGTCAAAAATCACAAGATGTTTTTCTCTTTCGGAAACCTCTAAAGTTCTCGTGTGTGTAAGGGTAATGTTGACTTTTCTACATTTCTCTGCGATGTTTTGAGGAATTTCTGGGCTGGTGCTTCGGCTGATTCTTTACTTGCAGCATTAGCATGCCCTGAGGCAATTTGGAGTACAGTATGGAAATATTTTTGGTCAGGTTCACTGAATTCTTTGTCTTGAGATAAATGAACATTTGGGAAGTTAGCTTGAATTCACAGACTTTTTTTTTCGGCACCAGGAATGCACATCCACTGCAGATTTCTGAAAATGCAGATCTTTTCTTCCTATCAGCTAACTAGTAATCCTATAAGCACCTTAGTGTTGCCTTCTTTAACCTATAGATAGCTAGGACCTAGGAGAGTTGGGTTGTGGGAAGCAGGTTCAGAATATTCTCCTCCTTCACCACCACCACCACCTCCTCTTCCTCCCCCTTCTCCAACTCCCCACCTTTCTAGCGCTGAGAATGTTCCTCCTCTTCCTCCACCCCCCCCTCTTTTCCCTCTTTTCCCTTTTGCTTCTCTCCTCCTCAGTCCTACCTAGCCATCTTTTCATCTCTATCACCAGGGATATGTAATGCTGGTATGTATTGTTTGCAGTGCATATCCAGAGCTCTCTGAAGCAGATGCGGTAGATGAAGCTACTGTCATGGCTTTAGATCAGGGGTTCCCAACGTGGGACCCACTCCCCACAGGGGGGGGGGCAATTTGATTTTTAACCTTGTTTAAACCCACGTTTAATGGCCTTTTAGGCTTTCTCTGCATGAGTAGAGTTCACTTTTGGAATAATGTAAGAATTATATGTCACCGGGGGTGGGGGGATGGCCAAAAGAAGGTTGGGAATCCCTGCTTTAGATGAAACCACATAAGTGTACGATTTTTGTACTATGTACATGTCTGTGGCAGCCTGCCTTTGAAGAACCACGTGGTAGGTTAACATCAAGGTTTATTGAAGTCAGTAGATGGCATCCGATCGGACTCTGCTGTAGTTCCTCTTATATGCACGGCTTGTTTGCACGTAGAAATTCTTCACTCTTTGGAGTTTCTACAGCTTTATTTCATTAGCCTGCCTAATGAACTAACTTTCTTGAAGTGGCAGGAGGTTTGTACGCCGGGGTCACCAACTTTGACAACTTTAAGACTTGTGGACTTCAACTCCCAGAATTCCCCAGTCCAGCCATGCATGGGAATTCTGGGAGTTGAAGTCCAGAAGTCCTAAAGCTTCCAAAATTGGAGAACCCCCTGCTGTACGCAATAGCATAGCTGATTACTTTCCAAGTCTCCAAATAATGTGTAATGTGAATGCTGCAGTATCCATATATTGGAGGCATACATTGTTTGTTATGGATAAACATGCTCCTGATTGTAACGTTTTGTTACGTAAAAGCACTAATTGGTTCAGAAAGAATTAACACTATCCTGTGGTAACTCTCTTTAAGACCCAAGTACCTTCTTAATATCAATATCTTAATATCTTTAGCCTTTTCATAGCATATCAGACTATCTTCTGAAAGGGGATTATGGGTATTGCAAGTTTTTCCCAGGTGAACTATAGAAATGTGTATGTATTGTTGGACGCTTTGTGAAAGCCCTATAAAGCCCTATGAAGCGGTATATAAGTCTAATTAATAAATAAATAATAAATATTGGTGTTTAAAAAAGAAGGTGGAGCTTGGGAAATGGCATCGGATAAGAGTTGCTGCTGCTCATGTATTTGTGTGGTCTTTATTATTATAGGGATGCCGTGGCTCAGTGGCTAAGACGCTGAGCTTGTCGATCAGAAAGGTCGGCAGTTTGGTGGTTTCGAATCCCTAGTGCTGTATAACAGAGTGAGCTCCCGTGACTTGTCTCAGCTTCTGCCAACCTAGCAGTTTGAAAGCATGTTTAAAAAATGCAAGTAGAAAAATAGGAACCACCTTTGGTGGGAAGGTAACAGCGTTCCGTGGGCCTTCGGTATTTAATCATCCCAGCCACATGACCACAGAGATGTCTTCGGACAGCGATGGCTCTTCGGCTTTGCAATAGAGATGAACACTGCCCCCCCCCCCCCAGATTTGGGAACGAGTAGCACATACGTGCGAGGGGAGCCTTTACCTTTATGGTCTTTATTATTTTTACAAATAAGGTGGCAAATATATCCACACTTTCCTCTTTTCCTCAGAAAAACAACCCTGTGAGGTAGACCGGGCTGAGAGAGTGACTGGACCAAAGTCGCTCAGTTGGCTTTCATGTCTAAGGCAGGACTAGAACTCACAATCCCCTAGCTTTCTAGGCTGATGCCTTTGCCATTAGACCAAAGTGGCTGTAACCTAATTTATAGCCAATTTTAGACCAGAAGATCTGAGCTCTTTAGCTGTCTCTCCTTTTAAGACAACCTGCCTTCCAATATTCCATATTTGAGAAACATCGGATGTGCAAATAATAATAATAATAATAAAAATAGCAGGACACCTGTGTTTTGGAAAAACATAAACCCAGATCCCACAAAACATGCAACCCCCCCCCCCCCCGTGAAATGAATTATATAACAAATCAACAACACTTCCCCGAAAATAGAGAAGCAGGGAGCAGGGACAAAGGCCTGTCTACCTTGCTATTTATAGGATGTTATCTGTTCTCCCCAAAGGGATTCTTATTTAACACAGGAGACCAGCTCCAGGGCTGTTGATAAGCCTAAAATAACCGAGTAGGAACATGTTGAAACCGCCTTCTTCTCTCCTGGAGGCGGAAGATAACACTGGGATTCTCTGGCCATGACTGTTTAAAAAAGTTTAGCGTTTACCTGCCGCGGAAGACAATTGGTTTGGTGCCCAGATGGTAATAAGGAGAGCCAGACTTTAAAAAAAAAAAAAAGGAACTGGGTTTGAGACACACTCGTAGAGTAATCCTAGAGACCAGATGGCTCTGGCGACTAGAGAGACCCTTTGAGGATGAATCACATAAGGGGGTGGGGGTGGGGGGAGAGAGACTCAAATTTCCTTAGCTCCAATGCTGCTGGTTGGGTTTCCTTTTCTTTTTAATTTACCAAAGACAGACCTCAAGCCATCTGCGTAAGCTGGGAAAGTACCTCTGTCTGGTTGCGATTCCTTTTGCCAAAGGAGCTCTTCCCATTTGCAGCCCCAGGCCTAGGAATCGAACTGCAGTCCTCCGAAAACGCGGAATGCGGATGCGCAGGCGGGCGCCACCCAGTGGTGGGATTCAAACAGTTGAACGACCGGTTCTCTCTTGCCCTAATGACCAGCTGGGTAGGCAGGGCCCAATGGTCATGTGACTGGGTGGGCATGGCCAACTCAACGTCACTCAGGTCGATGGGCGCGCTTCACCTTAGCTGTGGCAATGGAATAAGGGTTAGCCGGAGAGACCACGGCTGCAATACAAGGAAATCTGCAAGAGGGATTTAAATAGCAATAGCAGTTAGACTTATATACCGCTTCATAGGGCTTTCAGCCCTCTCTAAGCGGTTTACAGAGTCAGCATATCGCCCCCCAACAACAATCCAGATCCTCATTTTACCCACCTCGGAAGGATGGAAGGCTGAGTCAACCTTGAGCCGGTGAGATTTGAAC
Organism: Thamnophis sirtalis; assembly: GCF_051295495.1. Classification (NCBI taxonomy): domain Eukaryota; kingdom Metazoa; phylum Chordata; class Lepidosauria; order Squamata; family Natricidae; genus Thamnophis; species Thamnophis sirtalis. The sequence continues at coordinate 4,171,711 of NW_028261393.1, forward strand.
CGGCGAACTGCAGAACTGCAGTCAGCTGAAGTAGCCTGCAGTGCTGCATTTAACCACTGCGCCACCTCAGCTGTATATATACACACACCACTGTTTCTCAACCTTGGTGGCTTTAAGATGGGTGGACTTCCAACTCCCAGAATTCCACAGCCAGGAATTCTGGGAGTTGAAGTCCACCCCGCCTTAAAGTCACCAAAGTTGAGAAAACCCTGCTTTACGTACGACACAGGGAACAGCCTTTTCGTACTGTCCATGGGGTTTCCCTGGGCTCCAAGATCACCGCAGATGGGGGACTGCAGCCAAGAAATTAAAAGAGGCTTGCTCCTGGGGAAGGAAAGCGATGGCAAATCTAGACAGCAGACTAAAAAGCAGAGACATCACCCTGCCAACAAAAGTGCATATAGGGTTTTCCCAGTTGCAATGGATGGCTGTGGAAGTTGGACCATAAGGAAGGCTGAGCGCCAAAGAATGGAGGCCTTTGAACTCTGGTGCTGGAGAAGACTCCTGCATTGAGTCCCTTGGGCTGCAAGGCCATCCAACCGGTCGGTCCTAGAGGAGATCAACCCTGACTGCTCTTTAGAAGGCCAGACCCTGAAGAGGAAACTCAAAGACTTTGGCCACCTAATGAGAAGGAAGGACTCACTGGAGAAGAGCCTCATGCTGGGAACGATGGAGGGCAAAAGAAGAAGGGATGGCAGAGAATGAGGTGGCTGAATGGAGTCACTGAAGCAGTCGGCGTGAGCTTAAATGGACTCCAGAGGATGGTAGAGGACAGGAAGGCCATGGAGTCACGATGGGTTGGACACGACTTTGCAACTAACAACAACAACAGGATAGGAAGTTTATTTTCACAATGTTATTGTGATCTTGGAGAAGAAGAAAAAGCAGGATCTCAGATCCTGCCTCTCTTTCCCCTGAGGAATTACGAAAGAAAGGAGCAGATAGATGCCAGGGGGAAAGCTGGACCCAGAGGCTGGGGGTTGTTTGTGTGTGTGTGTTTGTGTGTGTTTTGCAAACTACAGAAGTAGAGCTGCCACCATCATGCTAAAGGGAGAGGTTTTTTTCTCCCCTGCTCTCCCTGCCACGCCCTTGAGTTGTTTCAGTGCAGAGGGAGGGGTTGAATGCTGAACGTTCCTGGCACAGGATGCAAATGGCGGATGACAAGAGGAATCAAACGCTTTCCTTCTTAGGCCTTTTGCTGGCCTGTCCAACAACTCATGAGTCAGAGTCATTCCCTCTCCTGCCAGGCAGCCTGGGCCCCCGGACTGGCTGCATCGCCCACAGGCAAGCAAGGCAGGGGGGGTTTCTCTCCCAGTATGGTTTGGTCACGGGGCACGGCAGCTCAATGGTTAAAGGCCCTGGGGCTGCTCAGCTTCCCAGGGGTTCGAGAGCCAAGTGCTGTGCGACGGGGGTGAGCTCCCGTTATAGGTGGGTCTCAGTCTACCACCACAGAAGCGCCTCGCCTTTTTGCTTTGAGACACCTGTTAAGTGAATTTTGCTCTGTTTTACGACCCTTTCCTGCATCGTCAAGTGGATCCCTGCAGTTCTTAAATCCGTGACACTATTGTTAAGTGAATCTGGTTCTTCCCATTGACTTTGCTTAGCACAAAAGCGGATATCACAGGCACTGCAAAACCTGTGAGCCAGTTGTTAAGCACCCCCCGGTGTAAATCTCCGTGACCGTCGGGGAATGCTGGCAACGGCCCTAAGGGTGCCATTGTAACCTCGGTTGTGGTTGTAAGTCGAGGATTATAATGTCCGGGTGCCTCTTTTTTTTCCCTCCACGCCTGTCAAGAGCTGCTAGAAAAATAGAGTCGGCTCCTTTACCGGTGTGGCGTTTTTTTTTCCCCCTGCCACGTTTGACTACTAAATCGATACTGGGCGTACTTGGTGAGTTGATAGAGGAGGCGGCTATCGTATGTCGGCGGCTGCATTAAATCTGGACTTTGCTACTGTGGTTGCAAAGCATAAACAACGCCCACAACGCCCCGCTCCTCCGTCTAATGTTAGCCGTTCTAACAAACAGCAGACTTCAGCTTTTAAACCACTGGTTTAACAGCAGCGACTGAAATGGATTCGGGCCTTTGGAACCCGAAGGAAAAAGCAGCAGAGAGGGAAAGTCAGTGGCCAGGTTTACACAAGGCGTTTTAACTTATCAGGCGTACAGGATCGTCGCGTCTTGCAAAACCGTAGTTTATGGTTTGGCACGATACGCGACGTTACCTTCAATATGCGAAGCTTAAGTGGCTCATTTGACAAACCGTGGTTAGGTACTGAGGACTAGCTATGATGTTCCAGCCCAGCTTTTGGTTCCCTCACCTCCCCGTGGCTACGATAATCTGTTTTTCTCCAGCAGGCAGGTTCAGTGTCAAGGAATTGATTTGCCGTAATAAAAAACGGAGATTATGGCTCTGTTGGGAGGCCCATCATTTGAGAATAGCCGTGAAATTGGATTTTTGTGTAGAGCTAGAAAGAGTCAATTTTATGGACTCCGAAGCCACTTTTGACTGATAATAAGTATCGGAGCAAGTATTGTCTGTTGGCAAACGTGGCTTTTTTTCCTTTTTAATTATTTCCTGTGTGGGAGTGTCATACTGCTGAGAGAGACAAAGGGAAGGAGAAAGAGAGAGAGAGAGAAAGAGAAAGAAAGGGGGAGGGAGGAGAGAGAGAGAGAAAGAGAAGAAAGCAAGAGAAAGAAAGAGGAAAGAGAGAGACAAAGAAAAAGATTGAGAAAAGAAGAGAAAGAGAGAGAGAAAGAAAAAGAAGGAAAGAAAGAAAGGATTTAGCCCACCTTCAACCAGATCACAGTAGACCAGTGTTTTTCAACCTTGCCCCTTTAAGTCCTGTGGACTTCAACACCCAGAATTCCTCCGCCACCTAAGAATGCAGGCTGGGGAATTCTGGGAGTTGAAGTCCACAGGTCTTGAAGTTGCCATGAGAAACGCTACCGTAACCTATGAGCTGGGATAGGTGAGCGTTATCATCCCAGGACAGAACTGGAACATTTTAGCTGCACAGGGGGTCTCCAAGCTTGGCAACTTTAAGACTTGTGGACTTCAACTCCCAGAATTCCCCAGTCAACCATGCATACTCAGCTTTGGCTGAGGGAATTCTGGGAGTTGACGTCCACAAAGTCTTTAAAGTTGCCAAGATTGGAGACCCCTGTTTTAGAGGGTCATAGAGCCGAGGTGGCGCAGTGGTTAGGGTGCAGTACTGCAGGCCACTTCAGCTGACTGTTATCTGCAGTTCAGTGGTTCAAATCTCACCGGCTCAAGGTTGACTCAGCCTTCCATCCTTCCGAGGTGGGTAAAATGAGGACCCGGATTGTTGTTGGGGGCAATATGCTGACTCTGTAAACCACTTAGAGAGGGCTGAAAGCCCTATGAAGCGGTATATAAGTCTAACCGCTATTGCTATTGCTATTGCTATTTTAGCAGAAATCTAGAATCCTCTTTGGTCTTTGAGCAAGGCGGAGTGTGGGATGAGTGGACAGAAGCTCAGCTTCTCACCTGCAAAAGGAGGCCACAGAGGTCAGGGGGAAAATAGCCACTCCCTATGCGGATTCTCTTTGTCCGTCTTCCCTGCAATATTGGCAAATCTCTCTAGGAACTTGGAGGCTGCAGTTGGTTTTACAAGGCCAGGAAGCAGGAGCTCCCCCCCCCCCCCTTTACTTCGGGAATCTAAAGTTGAGTCCGAACTTTTCTCCTTCTGTTGCCAAGCTAAAGTTAGCATTTCTGGAGAAGAAAGGAGGGTTATTTTGGAAGCCCCAGCTCTGCTCTTCCACCCTCCGTGATTTAAGGCTGCTTGTGCCGGGTAATTGTGCACTGTCTGTGTGTCATGTTGTGGCTTGGATCACCCTTGGCTGGGGCTGAAGGCTTGCCGTTATTTATTTATTTCCCCCCCCCCCCATCCAGTGGAGACTTTGCCAAAAAATAAAAATAAAATCCCACCGCTGAGTCATGTCTGCTCATGACAGTTTATGATTTCCCTGGGAAGCCTTATGTGTAAGCAAGCGGTTCCCCACTTGTTCAACTCAGAGGACCTGTGGAGCCTGTGGGCTTGGCCAAGCAACATTTTGAGGTTTTTCGGCAGGTGTCTGTCTTTGCATGCATGCGCAGTGTGGAAGTGGGTAGTTTTAAAAGATTGCCGCAACCCTTTTGGGTCTCAAATGGAACCCAATGCACTGCGGCTTCTCCTTTGGAGAGATTGGGAATTGTACGATGGAGTGACTCCCAAAATTGAGGAAATGACTTCTTAAAACTTTTTAAATTTTACATTTGTTTTATCCTGCCTTTATTATATAAATAACTCAAGGCAGCAATCGTACTTAAAACTCCTTCCTCCTCCTATTTTCCCACCACAACAACCCTGTGAGGTTGGTTGAGCTGGGAAAGAGTGATTACCCAGCCAGCTATCATGCCTAAGGCGGGACTAGAATGCAGAGTCTCTTGATGATTGGCCCAAAGTCAGCATGCCTAAGGTGGGACTAGAATGCAGAGTCTCCTGATGATTGGTTCAAAGTCAGCTATCATGCCTAAGGCGGGACTAGAATGCAGAGTCTCCTGATGATTGGTCCAAAGTCAGCATGCCTAAGGTGGGACTAGAATGCAGAGTCTCCTGATGATTGGTTCAAAGTCAGCTATCATGCCTAAGGCGGGACTAGAATGCAGAGTCTCCTGATGATTGGCCCAAAGTCAGCTATCATGCCTAAGGCGGGACTAGAATGCAGAGTCTCCTGATGATTGGTTCAAAGTCAGCTATCATGCCTAAGGCGGGACTAGAATGCAGAGTCTCCTGATGATTGGTCCAAAGTCAGCTATCATGCCTAAGGCGGGGCTAGAATGCAGAGTTTCTTGATGATTGGCCCAAAGTCAGCTATCATGCCTAAAGCGGGACTAGAATGCAGAGTCTCCTGATGATTGGCCCAAAGTCACCCAGTCAGCTTTCATGCCTAAGGCAGGACTAGAACTCACAGTCTCCTGTTTTCTAGCCTGGCGCCTTAACCACTAAACCAAATTGGCTCTCTATAGTTTGATTTGCCTGGGGTGATTTTAGGATTGCAATATTAAGATTGAATGACCAATCCCACTTTTAATTCACTAGCAGCCTGGCGATACTGATTGAAGGTGAAAAAGGGAACCGTGTTAGATGTATGAAAACACAGTTGATTTTCCCTGAGAAAGGGTTAACTCTGAGTCGCGACTCTTGGCTGAAATCCCAGATGGAAAACCTGTTGGCCTTGGGCAGGAACAAGGTGTGTGTGTGTGTTTGTTTTTTTTGCCCAAGTGGGAAAAGCTAAGTCTGTGGGTAAACACCCCAAGGGCGACAACAAACTGAGTTCCCTGACTTAAGAAGGATTTTGCAATTAAAGTGGTTTGTGGCCCTGTTTGCATTTTTTCTTTCTTGCTGGCTGCTTTTTTAATGGCAGTTTTATGAATTTCTTGCCTCTCTAGGAAGAGAAATGATGCCACAGGTAGTCCTCGACCTACGACCAAGATTGACCCCAGTATTTACGTTGCTAAGTGAAAAATTGTTTAGTTAACTTAATGGGAGCATTTTTCTCATAGCTGGTTGAGACCCATGGTACAGGCAGTCCTCAACTTACAACACTTTGTTTAGTGAACATTCAAAAGTTAGCGACACTGGGAAAAAAACGTCTTGCTACCATTCTTTCACACTTATGACTATTTCAGGATCCCCGGGGTCACGTGACCAAAATTGGCAACTGGTTCCTACTTACGACGGTTGCAGCGTCCAGGAGATCCCCTTTTGCGACCTTCCGACAAGCCAAGTCAATGGGGAAGCCAGATTCACTCAACAAATACGTTGCTAACTAATCAGCCTCAGTGATTCACTTAGCAACGGTGGCGAGGAAGGTCGTAAAATGGGGGCAAAACCCACAACAAATGTCTCGCTTAACAACAGAAATTTTGTCGATTGTGGTTGTAAGTCGGAGACCGCATGCAGAGCCGAGGTGGCGCAGTGGTTAGGGTGCAGTACTGCAGGCCACTTCAGCTGACCGCTAGTTCTGCAGTTCGGCGGTTCAAATCTCACCGGCTCAAGGTTGACTCAGCCTTCCATCCTTCCGAGGTGGGTAAAATGAGGACCCGGATTGTTGGGGGCAATATGCTGACTCTGTAAACCGCTTAGAGAGGGCTGGAAGCCCTATGAAGCGGTATATAAGTCTAACTGCTATTGCTATTGCTATGCATATTGAAGTTGAATTCCACCCCCACACACACACATTTACCAGGAAGCCTCCAAGGTTAGCTTTTCTTTGTGTTTGTTTTGCTTTTCCGCCTCAAGGCATGGCACACCTTTTCGCCTTCCCTGGCACCCACCCTTGCATAACCTCTTTCGATCTCCCCCCCACCTCTCCTGTTTTATTCTCCTCAGCATTCCTGCTCCCAAGGCCCACAGCCTTTTCCCGGAAGCTTTTGTTGTTAGTTGCAAAGTCGTGTCTGACTCATCGTGTCCGACTTTATCATGATGGTGGCAGCTCTACTTCTGTAAAGTAGTTTGCAAAACACACACACAAACACACACACACACACAAACAAACAACACCCAGCCTCTGGGTCCAGCTTTCCCCCTGGAATCTATCTGCTCCTTTCTTTCGTAATTCCTCGGGGGAAAGAGAGGCAGGATCTGAGATCCTGCTTTTTCTTCTTCTCCAAGATCACAATAACATTGTGAAAATAAACTTGCTATCCCCTGTTGCTGTTGTTGTTAGTTGCGAAGTCGTGTCCAACCCATCACGACCCCATGGCCTTCCTGTCCTCTACTATCCTCTGGGGTCCATTTAATCTCCTGCCAACTGCTTCGGTGATTCCATCCAGCCACCTCCTTCTCTGTCGTCCCTTTCTTCTTCTGCCCTCCATCGTTCCCAGCATGAGGCTCTTCTCCAGGGCGTCCTCCTTCCTTCTCATTAGGTGGCCAAAGTCTTTGAGTTTCCTCTTCAGAATCTGGCCTTCTAAAGAGCAGTCAGGGTTGATCTCCTCTAGGACTGACCGGTTGGATGGCCTTGCAGTCCAAGGGACTCAATGCAGGAGTCTTCTCCAGCACCAGAGTTCAAAGGCCTCCATTCTTTGGCGCTCAGCCTTTCTTATGGTCCAACCTTCACAGCCATCCATTGCAACTGGGAAAACCATCCCCTTGACTAGACGCACTTTTGTTGGCAGGGTGATGTCTCTGCTTTTTAGTCTGCTGTCTAGATTTGCCATCGCTTTCCTCCTGAGGAAATTTGTTCTCTTCAGACATTAAAAAAAAAAGAAATACGGCAAGGTTTGAAATCCTGGTGCGTGTGGGAGGAAGAGTACGAGCTGTATCCTATTTCGTACATCTGAACCTGAGTATGGGCTTTGTGTGGCTAACCTGATCTGGGCTGCTTGCCAGGTACAGGTAGCTACAGTAATGGGACCTGCCTTTTTGGCTCCCGCCCAGCTTCCTATCCACGACTGGAACAACATGGAATAAGATCCATCAAATATATGGTACCCTTTCCCAGTGAATAAACGCATTGAGTCATTGATAAAGTCTTGGAAATATTTTCAAAAGATTTTCAAAATGGTTGAGTGCTGCAAAGAGATATCTATCTTCCTCTTCCATAAATCTAGCGATTTCAGCCAAGCTTGGTACACTGACACCGATGACTTACTCTCTAGAAACAAATATTGGGGGGGGGGGTTTAAGACATCCCTAACACCTGTCGGTGTGTGTTCTGTTACGATACAGCCTGTTGTGTCTTCAAATGGCTTCTACTGTACTGTGGTAAAATGGCTTCTACTGTGCAGCGCAGTGGAGTTGCTATGGTAACGGCTTCACGGTACTCCACAAGGGGGCTCCCTCTGGTAAGAGGGAAAAATCCAACATTACCAGTGTTAGCTCACTGTACCAGGAGCTAGGAATTGCAGTGGGAAGGGTGCAAGCCATCGTCTGTTCTTCGGCTATCGGGGCCCTGCAGAATTCTGCTTTTTAAAATGTTGGCCTTGCTTTCATTTTGCAGGGATATTTTGGCCACGCGAAGGGTCAACAAAGGTTCCCCAAATTATCCTTGGCCCCATCGCTTCTAGAGACCGTCCCTTAGGTGCCATACAAAGCCAGGTGTGTCATCCAGACTGACAGATGTGGTCTACTTTTGTAAGAAACCATGAATTACAAACCATTGTGGCTTGCTTTAAACAAGGCAAGATCATGAGCCACGATTTACCCAATTACTATGTCTGGATTCCCACAACCAGGGTTGGAACAAGCAGCAGTGACAACCATCTACATATTATATATATTATAATATAATTATATTAAATAGATTATAACTACATATTATATATATATATCTCCCCAGGAGAAAGGTTAGATTATACATAGATTGCCAAAGTACATAACAGTAATAATAATAATAATAAAAGCTTCCTGGTACGTTGGAAGGGAATTTCTTGGGCAAAGCTGGTATGCGTAAACAGGAGAAATCTATCTTTTCCGCTTAGAAGGTTTTGGAGAAATCTACATCTGTGCATTATTTTTATTATTATATTGGCCTAAATTTAAGCCTCCGGTTTTTAAAAGTATGCTGTGTTCTTTGTTTAATTGTAGGTGCGTCTCTTGCAAGAAAGGTGTGTTTAAAGACTGCGGTATTTTCAGAACTTAATGAGGGTGATTAAACCCTTGCTTTAGTCTGTAATTCTCAGGAGCCTAAAAATATACGAAGCCACAGGGAGAGCCGATAGGCTGGCAGTCCTCAGCTTATGACAATAGAGATCCGTTGCTAACCTAGGCGGTTGTTAACTGAGGGGTGCCCGATTTTACAACCTCTTTATTTATTTTATTTTGCCACGGTTGTTAAGGAAATCACATGGTCGTCAAGCAAATCCGCATCGTGTCCCGTCCCCCCCCAATGGATTTTGCTTGTCAGAGGACGGTTGGGAAGGTCACAAATGATGGCGATCACGTCTCACACAAACACACACACAGACACAGACGCACACCACTGCAATGGTTTAAAAACCTGCTGGTTGCCAACCACTTGAATTTTGATCATGTGACTGGAGATTCTGTGACAGTTTTAAGTGTGAGGACTGGTTGTAATTTAGCTTTTTTTCCAATGCCATTGTAACTTGGAATGGTCGCTAAACGAACCTTGCAAACGTTAAGTGACTGTACTATAGTGTCCATGGCGAAACAGCTGAAAATACAGTACATACAATACAATACAATAGCAGAGTTGGAAGAGACCTTGGAGGTCTTCTAGTCCAACCCCCTGCTTAGGCAGGAAACCCTACACCACTTCAGACAAATGGCTGTCCAACATCATCTTAAAGACTTCCAGTGTTGGGGCATTCACAACTTCTGGAGGGAACTTCTGTTCCACTGATTAATTGTTCTAACTGTCAGGAAATTCCTCCTCAGTTCTAAGTTGCTTCCCTCCTTGATTAGTTTCCACCCATTGCTTCTTCTTCTACCCTCAGGTGCTTTGGAGAATAGCTTGACTCCCTCTTCTTTGTGGAACCCCCCGAGATATTGGAAGACTGCTATCATGTCTCCCCTGGTCCTTCTTTTCATTAAACTAGACATACCCAGTTCCTGCAACCGTTCTTCCTATGTTTTAGCCTCCAGTCCCCTAATCCTCTTTGTTGCTCTTCATATTTTCCCACTTCAGTGGATAACTGCACTTAACCCAAGTTCCCCCCCCCGCACAAATGTTTCAAACCATGATTCTCTCTCCCCACTCCCCATTCCCCCCCTCCCCCCAATCTGTCCTACCCCAGTGGCTCTGCATTACGTGGAAAAGTCCGTTCGCTGTCTGAATCGCCATATCATTTGCTCTCCTTGTGTTGTTAATTTGGAAAAGGTCATTTGCTTAATTGCTAACAAATTGTGCCTGGCCAGCTAGTCAGACAAAACGCCCTGAAAATGGCTGAAAAAATGGCAAAAAAACAGCCAAAAAAGGAGCCAAAAAACAGGCACGCGCACGCCGGCTAGCTGGTCTTCGGCTTTCTGGTGTTGCAGCCCAGGCACATGCTCACACATGCATGTAACATGTTCCGGTTTGGGTACTCAATGCCAAAAAGGTTTGCATCACTATTCTAGGCCATTGATATTATACATTATTTGGACACTTGGAAAGAATCAGCTATTGCATTACAGCAGGGGTCTCCAACTTTGGCAACTTTAAGACTTGTGGACTTCAACTCCCAGATTTCCCCAGCCAATCCATACATGGCTAGTTGATGAGGGAATTGTGGTAGTTGGAAGTCCACGCGTCTTAAAGTTGCCAAGGTTGGAGACCCCTCTTCTAGGCTGGATGAAGGGCCACCTGTGGGACGCCCCGTTGCATTTCCGAAACACAATTTCTTCTTTCTGGAACATCCGTCTCTCCAAAATTGTCCCACAGGTGCTTTTTCAAGAGCCAACTGGACTTTCTGGATAAGAAGAGTGAACTCTTGAAAAATCACCTTTGGGATAACCATGACCTGGACGACTGAGAATCTCCATAGGCATCTCCAAACTCGGCAACTTTTAAGACTTGTGGACTTCAACTCCCAGAATTCCCCAGCCAGCATGGCTGGCTGGGGAATTCTGAGAGTTGAAGTCCACACATCTTAACGTGGCCAAGGTTGAGAAGCATCAAACTGGCTGTCTAGCTGGCATCACATACATCCACCCTGACTGGGGAATTCTGGGAGTTGAAGTCCACACATCTTAACGTGGCCAAGGTTGAGAAGCATCAAACTGGCTGTCTAGCTGGCATCACATACGTCCCCGCTGACTAGGGAATTCTGGGAGTTGAAGTTCACACATCTTAATGTGGCCAAGGTTGACAAACAGTGCTGGCTGAGGAATTCTGGGAGCTGGAGTCCACCAGTCTTAAAAGTGGCCAAGTTTGGAGAGCCTTTTTCTAGAAGACTGTTTGCCCTCCAGCCACGTAGATGACCCACTTCTTAACCCTGGCAATCCTTTCCCACTTTGAACGTAATGGCTTGGGGAACTGACCTTAAAAACAGCATCCTCCATTTAGGAGACGCTTCAAATTCATTGAAGCAAATCACGAACTGCAAAGCTAGCAGTTTGCAGAGGCTTCCCCCCCCCCCCCACGCAGGATTTTGATTAAAAAATAATACTACTACTACACGAAAGAGACTTCCCTCCTCATAAGACTCGAATTCTTGGCTTGCAAATAAACAGCATTGAAACCAAAATGTGCAGAGAAGCCCCATCTTTGGAAACTTCTTGCCTGCCCAACGACGGGGTTAATGGTGGAGTTACCCTTTTCTGAACCGAGCAAGCATGGGGGGCCGATGGTGATCTCTCTCTGCTTCAGTAATCAAGGTTAGAGCCTAACCTTGTAATTAGATCCCTACCTACCCAGGCTTGACCCCATCGTCTTGTGAGTCTCTTTGGCAGTTCCGGGACCTTGTTCAGGTCGGCTTGCCTGTTTTCTTTGGGTAAATATTTGTGCTTAATGGCTCTTATCGGTTTACATGCTGGTGCCAGGCTTCCCAGTTAATCACAAACCACGGTGATGCATAATCTTGCAGAAAACAGGCTGGAGGGGACCTTTGAAGGAATGCCAGGCGGGCTCTCCTTAATAAGTAACAGCCCAAAGAGGGTTTCCTCTTGTGGGGGGGTGGGGGAAAGGAAGACACTAGAGATAATGAGGGAGGGAGAGGGTGGGGAGAGAGAGAGAGAGAGGGTGGGGTGGGGGTGGGTGAGGGAATCTCTTGAAAGTATTGTGAGCACTATATTCACAAGAAGACAAGTTTGGTCTGGTGGTTTAAGTACTGACCTAGAAACCAGGAGGCTGTGAGTTCTAGTTCAGCCTTAGGCATGAAAGGCGGCTGGGTGACGTTGGGCCGATCACCAGGAGGCAGTGTGTTCTAGTTCCGTTTTAGGCATGAAAGCCGCCTGGGTGACATTGGGCCAATCATCAGGAAACTGAGTTCTAGTTCTGTTTTAGGCATGAAAGCTGGCTGGGTGATGTTGTGCCAATCACCAGGAGACAGTGAGTTCTAGTTCCGTTTTAGGCATGAAAGCTGACTGGATGACTTTGGGCAAATCACCAGGAGACAGTGAACTTCTAGTTCTATTTTAGGGATGAAAGGCAGCTGAGTGACTTTGGGTCAATTACCAGGAGACAGTGAGTTCTAGTCCCTCTTTAGGCATAAAAGCCATCTGGGTGACATTGGGCCAATCACCAGGAGACAGTGAGTTCTAGTTCCATTTTAGGCATGAAAGCCGTCTGGATGACCTTGGACCAGTCACTTTTTCTCAGCCCTGCCCACTTCACAGGGTTGTTAATTATGGGGGAAAAATAGGAGGAAGGAAGGAATTCATGTATGTTCACCCACTTGACTTGTTGGATAAAAATGTAGTAAATAAACATATAAGCAAGGTCTGCTACTTTCCCTCAAAAAAGTGTGGTCCTCCCAGCAGCCCCCCTTGGCTTTGTATCTCCAGATTGTGCCCATTTCAGAGCTTTTGAGCTCCTGATGAAGCTCTGGCCCTGTTGCTTAGCCAAGAGGACTTGCCGTTATCGATGGCGTCTCTCCATCCCTCTCTTTCTCACTTTCTTTCCAGCCCAGAATGTGACTGTGGAAGAAGTTCTCACCGCCTACAAGCAAGCCTGTCAAAAGTTAAATTGCAAACAGATCCCCAAACTACTGAAGCAGATCCAGGTATGTGCTTGTTCTTAAAAGTATCCCTGCCCTGATTGATTAGATCTGGCTGTTGGAGGAGGAGGAGGAGGAGGAGGACTATGAGGTCCTTGGTGCTCTCTGAGCTTGGTAGTTTTCAGTGCTAGAAGGGGAGGAGGAGGAGGAAGAGAAAAATGGAGAAAGGGAAAAAGGAGGAGAAAGGGGAGAAGGAGAAAGAGAAGAGGGAGAAGGAGGAAGAGAAGAAAGGAGAAAGGAAAAAGGTGAAAGAAGGAGAAAGGGAAGAGGGAGAAAGAGAAGAGGGAGGAGGAGAAAGAGAAAAAAGGAGAAAGGGAAAAAAGGAGAAAGAAGTGAAAAAGGAGAAGGAGAAAGAAGAGGGAGGAGGAGAAAGAAGAAGAAAGGAGAAGGGAAAAAGGAGGAGAAAGGGAAGAAGGAGGAAGAGAAGAGGGAGGAAGAGAAAGGGAAAAAGGAGGAAGAAGAAGGAGGAAGGGAAAAAGGAGGAAAAAGAAGAGGGAGGAGGAGAAAGAAGAAGAAAGAAGAAAGGAGAAGGGAAAAAGGAGGAGAAAGAAGGAGAAAGGGAAGCAGGAGAAAGAGAAGAAAGGAGAAAGGGAAAAAGGAGAAAGAAGGAGGAGGAGAAAGAAGAAGAAAGGAGAAGGGAAAAAGGAGGAGAAAAGGAGAAAGGGAAGAATGAGAAAGATAAGAGGGAGGGGGAGAAAGAGGAGAAAGGGGAAAAGGAGAAAGAAGAAGGGGGAAGGAAAAAAGGAGAAGGAGAAAGAGAAGAGGGAGGAGGAGAAAGAAGAAGAAAGGGAAAACCGAGAAAGAGGAGGAGGAAACGGAGGTGGTTATCTATTCTTGGGGTTTATTTCTGGCAGTCACAGCAAACCATTTTATATTGTGGCTGCCCCCCTGAGGTGCAGTTACAGGTATACATTCACCTAGTTGTTGTTCTTATTTATCTTTATCATTTTTACATACCGTATTTTTCGGACTGTAAGACGCACCTGAGTATAAGACACATCCAAGATTTTGAAGAGGTAAATTTTTTTTTTTTTTTAAAAAAGGTCTTTGCACTCTGCAGGCCTCCCAAACCCTCTGCACGCCTCGTTTTTTGCGCGCACACACACACAAAAAGAGGGGGCATGCAGAGTTTTGGGACGCTTTTAAAGTGTTCCTGGGGGGTCGGGTGTTGGTGGTGGCAAAAACAAGCAAAACTGTCCTCCCCAGCCCTCAGGAGCATTTTGCAAGCCTCCCAAACCTCTGCACGGCCGTTTTGGTGAAGGGAGCGGGGGTTTTGGGAGGCCAAAAACGCTCCATTCAGTGTATAAGACGCACACAGATTTTCACCTTCTTTTTTGAGGGAAAAAGGTGCGTCTGATCCTCGGGGAAATATGGTATTTGTATGTAAAAGCTCTGATCCTTGATGTGGTTTCCGGCCACAAATAATCATTTCCCGCTATTCTGTTGCAGGAATTCAAAGATCTAACCCCTAGGATAGATTGCCTGGATCTGAAAGGTAGGTCTCCAAGCCTTTGGTTGATTTGCCAACGTGCCTTAAAAGGTGGCCATCTCTCTTCTTGTTGGGGAATTGGTTCCAATTATTTGCGTTTGGAAACAGCCCCTTCCGTCCTGTAAAATGGGTGTCACAGATCCTGGGGCCATTTTGCCAGGTGCAAATTAGTCATTGCCTTTTGCCTGGCTGGCTGGCAGGCGTGTGACATCTGACGTTCTAAAACCGGCTCAGGTTTTGTAGCAGCTTGCCGTCAACTCTTCTCTTTTGTGTTCCCCTTTCTTATCCACTTGTAGATTTACAAAGTTAAATCAAAGGGGTGGGGTTTTTTTTTTTCATTGGGGGAGCACATAACACACCAAATAATATAACCAGATGGACAGGTTGCTGATGGAAACCTGCATCCTCTTTTCCACAAGAATTACATACAATTCTGTTTGGATTTACCTGCAATGAGCCTCCTCTCCCCCCCCCCCCCGGCCCTCTCGCTCCCTCTCCTGGTTTTCTGTTTCATAACTAAGCAGCCCCTTCTAAAGCAGTGGGCAAACATTGTGTTTACACTGCCACGATGGGTTATTTAACTGGAAGACAGGTTTTTTTTTAATGTGCAGTGGGGCTAAATAGAAGCTTCATTTTCAAAATGAAAGGCCTGTTCAGAGAGAGAGGGAGGGAGGGAGAGAAGAGAGATAGAAGAGAGAGAAGAAAGTGAGAAACAGATAGTAGACAGAGTAGGAGAGAGAGAGAGAGAAGAAAGAGAAACAGAAGAGAGAGAAAGACGGAAAAAAAGAAAGAAAGAAAGGGCAGAAAGAAACAGAAGAGAGAAAAGAGAGAAGAGAGAAACAGAAGAGAGAAAGAGAGAAAAGAGAGAAACAGAAGAGAGAAAGAGAGAGCAGAAAGAAACAGAAGAGAGAAAAGAAAGGG
Source organism: Thamnophis sirtalis (assembly GCF_051295495.1). NCBI lineage: Eukaryota > Metazoa > Chordata > Lepidosauria > Squamata > Natricidae > Thamnophis > Thamnophis sirtalis. Next base: position 4,186,786 of record NW_028261393.1, read on the forward strand.
AAGAGGGAAACAAAGGAGAGAGAAGAAAGAGAAACAAGAGAGAGAAGAAAGAAACAGAAGAGAGGGAAAGAGAGAGAAAGAAAAGAAAAACAGAAGAGAGGGAAGAAAGAAACAGAAGAGAGGGAAAGAGAGAAGAAAGAAACAGAAGAGGGAAAGAGAGAAAGAGAAAAAAAAGAGAAAGAGAGACTGGACTGAGGGCAGAGCCATAAACTGTCAGGGCTGCAGGTGTGGGAGGGTGCCGAGGTCATCCAAATGGAAAATGAATGGGTAACACTCGACAGCCGAGAGGAAGAAGAACCAGGCATGTTGGTTCTCTTGCTGCATAGCAGAAATAACGGTTCACTGACAAATCTGCGCTCGACAAAACCGTGCTGACTCTGTAAACCTCTTAGAGAGGGCTGCAAAGCACTTTGAAGTAGTATATAAGTCTAAGTGCTATTGCTCTTCCTTTTCCCCTTCTCTCTCTCTCTCCTTCCTTCCTTCCTTCCTTCCTTCATCCTTCCCTCCCTTCCATGGTGCGCAGTGGTTAGAAAGCAGTATTGCAGGCTAAACTTTGCCCACTGCCAGGAGTTCGATCCTGACCATCTCAAGGTTGACTCAGCCTTCTTCCAAGGCTGACTCTAAAACCGCTTAGAGAGGGCTTTAAAGCACTGTGAAGCGGTATATAAGTCTTAAGCGCTACTGCTATCTTGAGGCAGTCTTACCTCGGGCAGCTTATCCGAATTTTCTAGAGCAGGGAGAAGTTTGGTGCATTGGCTCCCAGGATTGTCTTAAATTTCTCTCTCCCCCCCCCCCCCCATTAATTCTTTCTGACTGGCTTGTCATAATCCCCTCCCTCCCATTTTAATAGCACGTAAGAGCCTAGGTGGTGCAGTGATTAAAGTGCAATACTGCAGCCACTTCAGCTGACTGCTAAGCTGCAGTTCGGCGGTTCAAATCTCACCGGCTCAAGGTTGACTCAGCCTTCCATCCTTCCGAGGTGGGTAAAATGAGGACCCAGACTGGGGGGGCGATATGCTGACTCTGTAAACCGCTTAGAGAGGGCTGAAAGCCCTATGAAGCGGTATATAAGTCTAATTGCTATTGCTATAAACCCTCACTCGCTCTTTGTTTCCCTTGTACAGGTGAAAAATTAGACTACAAGGCTTGTGAAGCCCTGGAAGAGATTTTTAAGCGCCTCCAATTTAAAATTGTGGATTTGGAGCAAACCAGCCTGGATGAAGATGTACGTAACCTACAAAGAATGTATTTATTTATTTTAATATTCCTTCTCTTCTCTCCTTGGGGAGCTGAATTCTGTACCTTTTCCCCCCCCCTTCCCCATTCCAAACTGACCGTCTCCGGAATTAAAAAGGTGCGGGTTTTTTGTCTTGAGGACCGCAGCCTTGCGTCGACTCCAAGGAAGCCTTATTAAACCTAGTTAGGCTAGCTGTCGAGAAAGTGCCTGTTGCTTTTGGCCATTACAAATTCATATCCAATTTGAATTGACCGATACCTGTGGAGATGCTCCGTCACCCAAGGTCACGGTCGTCCCAAATGTGTTTTTACTTTATTTTTTCAAGTTTTACAAATTTTCTATTTCCACCAAACAGTTTTAAGATCTGGATTTTAAACAGTCACAGTCCGCATATTTGTGGTAATATTCATCACAATACTATTAAAAATATAATTATATATCAATACAATTACAATAGCACGTAACATCTTCACCATCAAATTCCACATTAACATTTCCTCCTTTTTTATCTCCCCTCCTTTCTGTTTCTATTGTCCAACTATTGGGTAAAATACCTCCCGCGTCAATAAATGTTCAGTTTCTTCTTTATCCTTAATGACGAGTGTTAAATCTGTCCATTTCTGTGCAGAGGTGCTTTTTTCAAGAGGCAACTGGTCTTTCTTGATTTTTTTGTTTCTTTTGGAGACGTTTCGCTTCTCATCCAAGAAGCTTCTTCGGTTCTTGCATGAGAAACGAAACATCTTCAAAGAGGGGGGGGAATGGGAAAAAAAAGTTGGGGGGAGAGAGAAAATAATGTCCGGAAAGATGCATCTTGCTTTAAACTGCAGGGAAAGCTTTTGCAGGAAGTAAGGTCTTCGTGAATGGAAATGAATTGCCGTATTTTTTCAGACTATAAGACGCAGCTTTTTGTGACCCCAAAGGCGGTGAAAATGTCTGTACATCTTATAGACCGAATATTGCCGAAGTCCCGCCCACCCACCAGCCATTTTTGGCCTCTGCGTGTCCTGTTTTCAGGCCTTTTTCTGGCCTGTTTTGGGGGGTCTTTTTAGCCCATTTTTGAGACTTTTTCCAGGCTGTTTTTGAGGCTTTTTTCAGGCCAGGTTTCTTTTGGAAAAAACCCTCAAAAACAGCCAAAAAGAGCTCCAAAAATGGGTCAAAAAAGCCTCAAAATGGGCCCCAAAAGCCTCAGAAACAGGCCAAAAACAAAGCCTCGAAAATGGGTAGAAAAAAGAACTGAAAAAAGGGCTGAAAATGCATTGTGCCGAGACCAAAAACCTTTTTTTGTTGTTGTTTTCCTCTTCTAAATTTAGTTGTGTCTTATAGTCAGGTGCGTCTTACAATCCCCAAAATATGGTAAATGAATTAATTGGCTGATTCTGCAGCCCCCACAGCTGGGTTGCTTGCAGGCAAAATGGTTGTTTGAGATGCTACACTCTGCTCATGTTGTCACTGTTTCCCCCCACCCCCCTTTTTCTTCTTCTTCTTCTTCTTCTTCTTCTTCTTCTTCTCCTCCTCCTCCTCCTCTCCTTCTCCTTCTCCTTCTAGGGTGCCTCAGCACTGTTTGACATGATTGAGTACTATGAGTCTGCCACACACCTCAACATCTCCTTTAACAAACACATCGGCACCCGGGGTTGGCAGGCAGCTGCCCACATGATGAGGAAGGTTGGTACCTGCGTTCTCCTAAGTTTGGGCTTTTGGAAACCTTGCAGTTGTGAGCAGCCTTGAGGGAGGGCAATCGAGGTTGAATGGAAACGCAGTCAGTCCTTGACGTCCAACCACAGTTCAGCCCCAAATTTCTCTTGGCTACGTGAAACATTTGTTAAGTGAGTTTTGCCCTATTTTGTGACCTTCCTTGCTACAGTTCTTAAGTGGATCGTTGCAGTGGTAAAGTTAGTAACACCGTCGTTAAGTAAATCTGGCTTCCCTCCCCCCCTCCATTGACTTTGCTTGTCAGACGATCACAAAAGGGGACATGGCAACCGTCATAAATATGAATCAATTGCCAAGCCTCTGAATTTTGATCATGGGGATGCTGCAAGGATTGTCCCTGTGAAAACAGTTGAAAAGTCACTTTTTTTCGGCTCTGTTGTAACTTCGAACGGTCACTAAATGAACTGTTGTAAGTCAAGGACTGCCTGCAATGGAAATGCCATTAATGCCTTTTCTCCTGAATGGGAGGCAAATCCTAAAGTTGTATCTTGTATCTGTATTGGATTTTGTGTAGGAGGAGGAGTGGCAGAGCTGAGGGCGGAGTTAAAAGAGGCACCAGCCTAGAATCCCAATGTAGTCACAAACGAACCGAAGTCCTTGATTTCTGTTGACCCATATCAATGTCAGGGTTCCAAATGGCACCCAAAAGTAAATCAAGAGTCCAAGGCAAAGTATTGCTCAAAGATCCAATTGATGAAGAGAGCCACGTTGGCACATCTGGGGAAACCCGAATCTGTGAAAGCTTCCCGGTTTTCCCCACCCAGTTAAAAGTTCAAGATCCTGCCCACAAGGTCCAATCTCCCACTGCCACGCTGGCAGTTTCCACCCATCCAGTTCCGGTCAGGTGCCGAGGTGCCGAGACAAAGGATGACCTTGGCTTTCTAGAAAGAATGTTGTTATGGCTTCATAGCATCTAACTCCGTACAATCCCTCCCTCCCATTTTTTCCCACCATAGAAAAGGCATAGCAGAATAATAGAAAATGTGGCAGGGCAAAGACCGGAAAGAAAAGATGGCTGTAGGCCTGACAATCTAACTCCAAGCAGAGTTGAGTTGAGAAGATCCCTGTGCACAGGAAAGAACAACAATAGATCAGTTTAGCTGGAGCTTCCCGTGGATCTAGGCTTTTGGCCTTGACACTTTGCTGTTTTCCTTCTCCCTCAGACAAACTGCCTCCAGTACGTGGATGCCCGCAACACACCCCTCCTGGACCACTCGGCTCCGTTTGTGGCCCGCGCCTTGCGCATCAGCAACAGCCTGGTCGTCCTGCACCTGGAGAATGCCAGCCTGTCCGGCCGCCCCCTCATGTTACTGGGTGAATAATAGCTGGAGCTGTTCTTTTCATTAACGTTTTGCATCCCCAGCCCCCGCCCTGCCTCGCAGATCTTCCCAATTCCCTGCGACGAGACCGCCATGCTTCTCTGCGAGTGAATTAACCTTTTAGGCACGGAGGGCATTGTTGCCGGGTGAAAATGTCAGGCCTGAGGGGTCCTTTGTGCCCTCGGAGCTTGGTGGTTTTCTTGCAGGCATTTCACGACCCAAACCTGGTCAACATCATCGGCGCCAGAAGGAAGTAGGGTTTGCTCTCTGTAAACGCAGAAAAATGTACCGTTGATTATGTTACCTAGTTGGGTCGTGAAACGCCTGCGAGTAAATCACCACGCTCAGAAAGCACCAAGGACCCAACAGTCTTCCTCCTCCTCCCCTTCCTCCCCTCTAAGATTAAGATTAAGATTTAGTTTATTTGTATGCCGCCCTTCTCCGGGAGGGACTCAGGGCGGCGAACATCTCAAAAGGGGAAAAGGGATACAAGCACAATACACGTAATTAAAATACACAAGAGTCATACAACCATACAAGTCAAGAGAGGAGGGGAACTCATCAACCCAGGCCTGCCGGCACAGCCAGGTTTTGACGGCTTTCCGGAAGGCCTGGAGAGAGGTGAGGGTCCGAATCTCCGCGGGGAGTTCATTCCAAAGGGCCGAACCCCCACCGCTTTCTAGCACTGATGATGTTCCCTAGTTGGGCCATGAAATGTCTGCAAGAAAATCACCCAGTTCAGAAAGCATCCACAATCCAACAGTCTTCCTCCTCCTGCTCCTCTTCCTCCTCCTCCTGTTCCTCTTCCTCCTCCTCCTGCTCCTCTTCCTCCTCCTCCCCTTCTAGCACTGATGATGTTCCCTACTTGGGCCATGTAACATCTGAAAGAAACCCACCCAGCTCAGAGAGCACCAAGGACACAACAGTCTTCTCCTCCCCTTCCCTCCACCCCCACCCCCTTCTAGCACTGATGATGTTCCCTAGTTGGGCCATGAAACGTCTGCAAGAAAATCACCCAGCTCAGAAAGCATCCACAATCCAACAGTCTTCCTCTTCCTGTTCCTCTTCCTCCTCCTCCTGTTCCTCTTCCTCCTCCTCCTGCTCCTCTTCCTCCTCCTCCCCTTCTAGCACTGATGATGTTCCTACTTGGGCCATGTAACATCTGCCAGAAACCCACCCAGCTCAGAGAGCACCAAGGACCCAACAGTATTCCTCCTTCTCCCCTTCCTCCCCTCCACCTCCACCCCCTTCTAGCACTGATGATATTCCCTAGTTGGGCCATGAAACTGTCTGCAAGAAAATCACCAAGCTCAGAAAGCATCGACGATCCAACAGTCCTCCACCTCCTCTTCCTCCTCCTCTTTCTCCTCCTCCTCCTCCTCCCCTTCTAGCACTGATGATGTTCCCTACTTGGGCCATGAAACATCTGCCAGAAACCCACCCAGCTCAGAGAGCACCGAGGGCCCAACAGTCCTCCTCCTCTTCTTCCTCCCTCCTCTTCCATTCCACATACTCCTTCTCTCCTGTAGCACCCTCAGCTACAAATATTTTCCTTTCAATGTCAGGCGGTATTGCAAAAGACCAGACAAGCCAATTGAAAAGGTTTCCCCCTCACCTCTTCCCCACATTCTCTATCACTTCATTGTTATCTTGATTTACCGCCCACCCCACCCCGGGTAAGTGGGGGCCTCCTTCGGCTGAATCCATGTCATATTTTTTATCTTCTAAGGCTGCTTAGAGCCGAGGTGGCGCAGTGGTTAAATGCAGCACTGCAGGCTACTGCTAGATCAGCAGTTCAGCGGTTCAAATCTCACCGGCTCAGGGTTGACTCAGCCTTCCATCCTTCCGAGGTGGGTAAAATGAGGACCCAGATTGTTGGGGGCAATATGCTGACTCTCTGTAAACCGCTTAGAGAGGGCTGAAAGCCCTATGAAGCGGTATATAAGTCTACTGCTATTGCTTCTAGGACAGTGTTTCTCAACCTTGGCAACTTGAAGATGTCTGGACTTCAACTCCCAGAATTCCCCAGCCAGCGAATGCTGGCTGGGGAATTCTGGGAGTTGAAGTCCAGACATCTTCAAGTTGCCAAGGTTGAGAAACACTGTTCTAGGGTTTAGGGGAGACAATGGACCTTCTGGCAAATAAAGATGATCCTGCAGCTTTAATAATGTATTGGAACCAGCCCGGAGGACTTTTAACATGCAAACCTGTAGCAATAATACATGAAGTTTGAAAGCGGATCCCCTTTGCTCGAGGCAGCGATAGCCAGCATTAGTTGACTCGGTTGTTTTTCCATTCCAAAGCTCATCTTAAGGGGGGAGGAGGAGGAGGAGGAGGAGGAGGAGGAGGAAGAAAACTATATGGCTCAACTAGGAATAATGTACTTTTCTACTTCTCTAAAAAGGTAAAGGTTCCCCTCGCATGTATGTGCTAGTCGTTCCCAACTCTAGGGGGTGGTGGTGCTCATCTCTGTTTCAAAGCCGAGGACAAGGCAGGACGAGAAGCAACAGATGGAAACTAATGAAGGAGAGAAGCAACCTTTAATTAAGGAGGGACTTCCTGGCAGGCAAACAATTAATATCTTCTAGTACAAGCCACTGATCAAGCAGGAGGCCTGCTAGATCATATCAATCCATCCATCCATCCATCCATCCATCAGAATTGAAGCTGGAAGGGACCTTGGAGATCTTCTAGTCCAGTCCCCAGCTCAAGCAGGAGACCCCTAGATTATATCAATCAATCAGTCAATCAGAATAGAACTGGAAGGGACCTTGGAGGTCTTCTAGTCCAGTCCCCAGCTCAAGCAGGAGACCCCTAGATTATATCAATCAATCAGTCAATCAGAATAGAGCTGGAAGGGACCTTGGAGATCTTCTAGTCCAGTCTCCAGTTCAAGCAGGAGACCCCTAGATTATATCAATCAATCAGTCAATCGGAATAGAGCTGGACGGGACCTTGGAGATCTTCTAGTCCAGTCCCCAGTTCAAGCAGGAGACCCCTAGATTATATCAATCAATCAGTCAATCGGAATAGAGCTGGACGGGACCTTGGAGATCTTCTAGTCCAGTCCCCAGTTCAAGCAGGAGACCCCTAGATTATATCAATCAATCAGTCAATCGGAATAGAGCTGGACGGGACCTTGGAGGTCTTCTAGTCCAGTCCCCAGCTCAAGCAGGAGACCCCTAGATTATATCAATCAATCAGTCAATCAGAATAGAGCTGGAAGGGACCTTGGAGATCTTCTAGTCCAGTCTCCAGTTCAAGCAGGAGACCCCTAGATTATATCAATCAATCAGTCAATCGGAATAGAGCTGGACGGGACCTTGGAGATCTTCTAGTCCAGTCCCCAGTTCAAGCAGGAGACCCCTAGATTATATCAATCAATCAGTCAATCGGAATAGAGCTGGAAGGGACCTTGGAGGTCTTCTAGTCCAGTCCCCAGTTCAAGCAGGAGACCCCTAGATTATATCAATCAATCAGTCAATCGGAATAGAGCTGGACGGGACCTTGGAGGTCTTCTAGTCCCAGTCCCCAGCTCAAGCAGGAGACCCCTAGATTATATCAATCAATCAGTCAATCAGAATAGAGCTGGAAGGGACCTTGGAGATCTTCTAGTCCAGTCTCCAGTTCAAGCAGGAGACCCCTAGATTATATCAATCAATCAGTCAATCGGAATAGAGCTGGACGGGACCTTGGAGATCTTCTAGTCCAGTCCCCAGTTCAAGCAGGAGACCCCTAGATTATATCAATCAATCAGTCAATCGGAATAGAGCTGGAAGGGACCTTGGAGGTCTTCTAGTCCAGTCCCCAGTTCAAGCAGGAGACCCCTAGATTATATCAATCAATCAGTCAATCGGAATAGAGCTGGAAGGGACCTTGGAGATCTTCTAGTCCAATCCCCAGTTCAAGCAGGAGACCCCTAGATTATATCAATCAATCAGTCAATTAGAATAGAGCTGGAATAGCAATAGCAGTTAGACTTATATAGCGCTTCATAGGGCTTTCAGCCCTCTCTAAGCGGTTTACAGAGTCAGCATATCGCCCCCACAATCTGGGTCCTCATTTTACCCACCTCGGAAGGATGGAAGGCTGAGTCAACCCTGAGCCGGTGAGATTTGAACTGCTGAACTGCAGATAACAGTCAGCTGAAGTGGCCTGCAGTACTGCACCCTAACCACTGCGCCACCTCGGCTCTGGAAGGGACCTTGGAGGTTTACTATCCAATCCAGAGAGCCAAGGTGGCGCAGTGGTTAAATGCAGCACTGCAGGCTACTGCTAGATCAGCAGGTCAGCGGTTCAAATCTCACCGGCTCAGGGTTGACTCAGCCTTCCATCCTTCTGAGGTGGGTAAAATGAGGACCCAGATTGTTGGGGGCAATATGCTGAATCTCTGTAAACCGCTTAGAGAGGCCTGAAAGGCCTATGAAGCGGTATATAAGGCTATTGCTATTGCTATCCCCCCGGTCAAAGAGGACACACTACACCAGGTTGTACAGTATCCCAAGCAGAGGACTTAGGCCACCTCAGAGAAAACAGCATTTAAAACTTTCTCCCCTAAGTTTCCGAATGCAGAAGGGCCTCCCTCCAAGCCAATACCACCCATTGGGGCTGCGTGCTGCGCTTAGCCACAATTGGCTGAAGAATAACAAGAGTTGGAAGGGACCTTGGAGGTCTTCTAGTCCAACCCCCTACTCAAGCAGGGAAACTTTTACCGTTTCAGACAAATGGCTGTCCAGTCTCTTCTTTAAAAAAAACCTTCAGTGATGGAGCATTCACACCCTTTGATGGCAAGCCATTTCACTGATTCTATCTATCAGGAAATTCCTCCTTAGTTCCAGGTTGCTGGAACTAAGTTTCCATCCATCATTTCTTGTCTTACCTTTTGGAGCTTTGATGAATAGCTTGGCTCCCTCTTCTTTGTGGCAACCCCTGAGATATTGGAAGACTGCTATCATGTCTCCCCTGGTCCTTCTTCTCATTAAACTAGAAACATACCCAGTTCCTGCAACCGTCCTTCATATGTTTTAGCCTCCAGTCCCCTCATTCTCTTTGTTGCTCTTCTCTGCATCCTTTCTAGAGTCTCCACATCTTTTTTTACATTGTGTGACCAAAACTGGATGCCGTATTCCAAGTGTGGCCTTACCAAGGCATTATAAAGTGGTATTAACCCTTCACACGACTCATCCTTTGATCACCTTGCAAAACAAAACCTTCAATAGGCCTCCAGCTTAATCCACGGGGCTTTCCCCCCCCCCCCCTCTGCTTAAAAGAGCGTTAGGTAAAAAGAAGCCGGAAAGGAAGGCCTCTTAATGCAGCCTGGATGCGGGGTGTCCCTGGGGCAGAGAATGACGTACAGCTTGTGCCACGATAAAACAATCTCTCCACTTGAACGTTGGGATGAGACTTTCAGGGGTGAGATTAGTTAGTTAGATTCGGGGGAACCCGTAGCTAACATTATGGCATGTTCAGAGAACCTCCAAATCCCACCCTTGCCTCGCCCCGCTCCCCCCCCACCCTGCCCCTCCCAGGAGTCTCCACGCAGCCCGTTGTGGATGCCAGGTAAGTGCAGGGCCTTTGCGGAATCTCGGGGAAGGGGGAAAACGGGCCTCCAGAGTATGGGGAAGGCAGTTTTCGCCCTCCCGGAGACTCGAAGAAAGCCTCCGGAGCATGGAGAAGGCGGAAATCCCGCCGTGGTGCAGGATTCCGACTAGGCCACGCCCACCCAGCAAGCGGGGAGAGAACCCGTTGCTGGAATTTTTGAGGCCCGCCCCCGACTTACACCCTGATGTCATTGCAGCCAGCTCTCATGTTGTTGTGTTTTTTTTGCATCGTTGCGGCGTGCTGCCAGTACTGACACAGCCACGGGGGAGTGGAACTTTTGTTCTCCTGCCCAGATATTCTTACTTGCTCACTGGTTTATTTCTCTGTCCTTAGCGACGGCTCTGAAAATGAACATGAACCTGCGGGAACTTTACCTGGCTGATAATAAACTCAACAGCCTGCAAGACTCGGCTCAGCTGGGCAATCTCTTGAAGTTCAACTGCTACATCCAGATCCTGGACCTCAGGAACAACCATGTCCTGGACTCAGGTAGGGGAGCTCCCGCCTCAAACATCCCCAGGGAAGGGGAGAGGAAGAGGGAGGGAAAGGAAGGAAGGAAGGAAGGAAGGAAGGAAGGAAGGAAGGAAGGAAGAAAAAGAGAGGGTGTAAGGAAAGGGAGGGAGGAAGGAAGGAAAGGGAGGGAGGGAGGGAGGGAAGGAGGGTGAAAAGGAGGAAGGAAGAAAAAGAGGGCATAAAGAAAGGGAGACAGGGAAGGAGGGAGGGAGGAAGTAAGGACAGAAAGGGAGGGAGGGTGGAAAGGAAGGAAGAAAAAGAGAGGCAGTAAGGAAAGGGAGGGAGGGAGGAAGGAAAGAAAGGGAGGGAGGGAAGGAGGGTGAAAAGGAAGGAAGACAGAAAAAGAGGGTGTAGGGAAAGTGAGATGGAAGAAGGGAGGGAGGAAGTAAGGACAGAAAGGGAGGGAGGGTGGAAAGGAAGGAAGAAAAAGAGGGAGCAAAGAAGGAGGGAGGAAGGAAGGAAAGAAAGGGAGGGAGGGAAGGAGGGTGAAAATGAAGGAAGGAAAAAAAAGAGGGTGTAAGGAAAGTGAGACGGAAGAAGGGAGGGAGGAAGTAAGGACAGAAAGGGAGGGAGAGTGGAAAGAAAGGAAGAAAAAGAGAGGGAGGAAGGAAAGGGAGACAGGGAGGGAGGGAGGGAGGAAGGAAGCAAGGAAAGGAATAAAATACCTTTTATTGCAGTCAATTCATAAAACAATCTACTTTTGAATCCGTCCAGCTTCCAAGGAGACAAATTCTTCAGATTTGGGAGAATAAGGCTGTCAATTGATAATCGTTTTTTTAAATACCGTAAGATTTTTTTTTTTTTTTTGCCGGATCTTAAAAGTGTGTCATTACTTCGGGGAACTAATAAAAAGCTAAGTAAAAAAACCCTCTTAATCCGAGAAGCTCATTTTTCAGCGTTTCCTCCAGCGTTTCCTCTTTTCAAACAATCCTACCCGGGACCTAAATAAAATGATTGAAAGCAGATGCCGAAATCTCAGGACAGCTGAAACCCCCAAGAGGAAGTTAATCCAAAGTTTCCAGAAAGAACAAACGGGCGTATTTATTCCCTTAAGCGAAATACAGAACATGCGAAACTTCTGTGTTACCATGTGTTTTTTCTTTTAAAAACAAAAGAAGAAAACTTCCCTTTTTGTTAACCGTTCTCTTCCGCTTCCCAGGATTGGCCTATATCTGTGAAGGGCTGAAGGAGCAGCGGAAAGGCCTGGTCACCCTCGTGCTGTGGAATAACCAGTTGACTCACACCGGCATGGCCTACATGGGGATGACACTGGTGAGTCCAAACCGCTTGCCGTATCTCGGGACAAAGTCTTTGATCAGAAAGCGGGAGGCTACGGAGAACCCGACAAAGGGCTGGGTTTCTTTTTTTTTTTTTTTTAATCAAGGGGAGGGAAGGAGAAAGAGGAAAGGAGGGAAATGAAGGAAAGAAGGGCAGGAAGGAAGGGAAAAAGAGGGGGAGGCGGGATGGAAAAGGAAAAAGGAGAGGAAGGAAGGAAAAGGAAAAGAGGAAGGAAGGGAGGGAGGAAGAAGGAAGGAGGGAAAGGAAAAATGGAAAGGAAGGAAAGAAGGGCAGGAAAGAAGGGAAAAAGGGGGAGGTGGGAGGGAAAAGGAGAGGAAGGAAGGAAAAGAGGAAGGAAGGGGGAGGGAGGGAAAGGAAAAATCAGAAAAGAAGGAAGAAAAGAGGGAGGAGGGGAAAAAGGGGAGGTGGGAGGGAAGGAAGGAAAAGGAAAAAGAAGGAAAAGAGGAAGGGGAGAGTGGGAAAGGAAAAAGCAGAAAGAAGGAAGGAAAGAAGGGCAGGAAAGAAGGGAAAAAGGGGGAGGTGGGAGGGAAAAGGAGAGGAAGGAAGGGGAGGGAGGGGGGAAAGCAAAAATCAAGAAAAGAAGGAAGGAAGGGAGGGAGGAGGGGGAAAAGGGAGGTGGGAGGGAAGGAAGGGAAAAGGAAAAAGAAGAAAGGAAAAGAGGAAAGAGAGAGGGAAAGGAAAAAGCAGAAAAGAAGGAAGGAAAGAAGGGCAGGAAGGAAGGGAAAAAGAGGGGGAGGTGGGAGGGAAAAGGAGAGGAAGCAAGAAGAGGAGGAGGGAGGGAAAGGAAAAATCAGAAAAGACGGAAGAAAAGGGGAGGGAGGAGGGGGAAAAAGAAGGAGGTGGGGGGAAGGAAGGAAAAGGAAAAGAAAGAAGGAAAAGGAAAAGAGAAAGGAAGGGGAGGGAGGGAAAGGAAAAAGCAGAAAAGAAGGAAGGAAAGAAGTGGAGGGAGGGAGGAAAAAAGAGAGGGAGGGAAGGAAGGAGAGGAAGGAAGGAGCAATGATTCAGATGACTTGAAAGACCTTCCCCAAGAGATCTACGGATCAAGGATTTTGCTTTCTGGGGAATGTACCCATCGTTTGAACCCGAAGCCATGATAAACCACCCTCTGCCCTGCTTTACGCCTTCAGCCTCACACCCAAAGTCTCGAGACCCTGAATTTGGGACACAACCCGATTGGCAACGAAGGCGTCCGCAACCTGAAGAACGGGCTCATCGGCAACCGCTCGGTGCTGCGGTTGGGCTTGGCTTCGACCAAACTCACCTGCGAAGGTAAGCCGGCCTTGCAGCCCTCCATGTGATGGGGGAGGAAGCCCCCCCCCCCCAAACCAGGGATGTGTGTGTGTGCTGTGTGGTCCGCATGATCATCTCTTTTGGTGCCCAGGTGCTGTGGCCGTGGCGGAATTCATTGCGGAGAGCCCTCGCCTGCTTCGGCTGGACCTGCGGGAAAACGAGATCAAGACGGGGGGGCTGATGGCCTTGTCCTTGGCTCTGAAGGTCAATCATTCTTTGCTCAGGCTGGACCTCGACCGGGAGCCCAAAAAAGAATCAGTAAGTCTGGGTTGGAGTCCGGCTCCCAATATGGGCCCTCTCTAAGGGAGCAGCTATCCCAAATTCCCTAAAGTTTGAGCTAGTTCTTACGCACCGGGCTAGAAAACAGGAGACAGTCTTACGCATGAAAGCTGGCTGCGTGACTATGGACCACTCACCAGGAGACAGGGAATTCTAGTCCTGTCTTACGCATGAAAGCTGCTGAGGGACTATGGACCACTTACCAGGAGACAGGGAATTCTAGTCCTGTCTTAGGCATGAAAGCTGGCTGGGTGACTATGGACCACTCACCAGGAGACAGGGAATTCTAGTCCTGTCTTAGGCATGAAAGTTGGTGGGGGAACCATGGGTCACTCAGCAGGAGACAGGGAATTCTAGTCCTGTCTTAGGCATGAAAGCTGGCTGGGTGACTATGGACCACTCACCAGGAGACAGGGAATTCTAGTCCTGTCTTAGGCATGAAAGTTGGTGGGGGAACCATGGGTCACTCAGCAGGAGACAGGGAATTCTAGTCCTGTCTTAGGCATGAAAGCTGGCTGGGTGACTATGGACCACTCACCAGGAGACAGGGAATTCTAGTCCTGTCTTAGGCATGAAAGTTGGTGGGGGAACCATGGGTCACTCACCAGGAGACAGGGAATTCTAGTCCTGTCTTAGGCATGAAAGCTGGTGGGGGACTATGGACCACTCACCAGGAGACAGGGAATTCTAGTCCTGTCTTAGGCAATTACGCTGGTGGGGAACCATGGACCAATCACCAGGAGACAGGGAATTCTAGTCCTGTCTTAGGCATGAAAGCTGCTGAGAGACTATGGACCACTCACCAGGAGACAGGGAATTCTAGTCCTGTCTTAGGCATGAAAGCTGGTGGGGGACTATGGACCACTCACCAGGAGACAGGGAATTCTAGTCCTGTCTTAGGCATGAAAGCTGCTGAGAGACTATGGACCACTTACCAGGAGACAGGGAATTCTAGTCCTGTCTTAGGCATGAAAGCTGGTAGGTGACTATGGACCACTCACCAGGAGACAGGGAATTCTAGTCCTGTCTTAGGCATGAAAGCTGGTGGGGACCATGGACCACTCACCAGGAGACAGGGAATTCTAGTCCTGTCTTAGGTATAAAAGCTGGCTGGGTGACTATGGACCACTCACCAGGAGACAGGGAATTCTAGTCCTGTCTTAGGCAATTACGCTGATGGGGGACCATAGATCAATCACCAGGAGACAGGGAGTTCTAGTCCCGCCTTGGGCACGAAAGCCAGCTAGCTGACTTTGGGTGGAGTTTGCCACCTGCATCACATCTGAAGTCAGGCAGATTTTACTGAAAGGCAGGAAAGGAGGGTCCTGTCTTTGAAGCTCCCCAGTTGAACATCTTAAGTGCGCTGATTCCCCTTGTTCTGCCTCCTTCCTCTTCGCAGGTGAAGAGTTTCCTCGAGACGCAGAAGGCCCTCCTGACCGAGATCCAGAACGGCTGCAAGCGGAACTTCGTCCTGGCCAAAGAGAAGGAAGAGAAGGAGCAGAAACTCCAGCAGTCGGCTTCCATGCCCGAGATCACAATCACGGAACCTCTGGAGGAGGAAGAGGAGGAGGAGGAGCAGGCGGAAGAGGACGGGCAGAACGGGGACATGGTGTCCAGTTTGGTGGAAGTGGACGAAGTTGCCAAAGCCTTGATACCCCGCGAGAACGGAGCCGCGGAGCAGAGAACGGCCGCTGACGGTCACACCCTCTGCGATTCTGATTCAGACACCGAAGAGGAGGAAGAGGAGAAGGAGGAGGCGACATCGCAAACAGAGACTTTCTCTCCACTGGGACAACACGGCAAGCCCAACCACACGGAAGGACCCCTCGGGGTGAGCTCTCCCGAAGTGGCCCGGGACCCCCTTCGCGCCGAAGACAAGGGCCACCCCTTGAACGCTGTGGAAGAAATCAAATGTGAATTTCGAATAGGAACCGAAAGCAGCACACCACTGCGGGTCAGTTCTCCGGGAAATGAGAAGCGGATATCGGTTTCCAGTCCGGGCCGAGGCCACAAAATCTTCGTGGTGACGCGGGTGGAGAGCTTGCCGGAGAAGGTGGAGGCGAGGGCAGCCCAGCAGAAGGCAGGGCCCGCAGCTCTGTCGGCACCTCCGTCGAGGCAGGCGGACTCCCTGCCCCCCGCTCTGCCCACAAAGACTGAAGGCGCGAAAGCAGAGACGGGTGAAACTGTGGCTGGACCCACAGCCGGCTTGGAAAGCCCGCCCCCCACGCCGAGTTCCCATTCGGGCCCCGGCAAAATGAACTCTGGGTCCTGTGAGGACGCTGCCCACCTTTCTCTGCTTCCTAACGGGGTAAAGACGGAGTTTCTTTGCGTGTTGCCAGACCCCCCTTTAGTATACGATGGGAAAAGAACCAGCTGCGCTGTGGAACATGGTAAGAAAGCAGAAAAGCTTGGTATAACATAGTGGGCCAGCAACCCATGGCTCTGGAGCCGCATGTGGCTCTTTCGTCCCTCTGCTGCGGCTCTCTGTCGCTCAAAATATGGGTCACAACCGCCAAAGTGTGATACCCGCCAGCAGGCGATTTATTGAGATTTTCGACCCCCAGTAGGCCAACCTTGAATAAATCCAAGAAAGGTTTCAGAAGGAAAAACAATCTTTAAAACTACATATGTTAGTTTTGTGCCTCAGGAAATCGTCAGGCACCGGAAGGGTTTTGTGGCTCCGAGTGTTTTCTTTTTTTGTGGGAAGCGGATTCAAATGGCTCTTTGAGTGTTTAAAGTTGCCGACCCCTGGTATAACGGCAGAATGAAATGGCCAGGCCAAAGAGGGCCCGCCATCTGCATTTGATTTATTGTCCTGGGGTCGAGCAGCGTGGGAGGGGAGGGGGCCCTCTCAAACTCCTTTGGGGTGAAGGCAAGGCTTGACGTTCTGGGAGTTGAAGGCCACAGGTCTTAAAGTCGTCAGGGTTTGAGACACCCCTGATTTAAGTGGCATTAAAATTCGAGAATGTTAGAGTGGTGTAGTGGCCTAAAGGTGGAGCTCTCGCTTCTCTTTCAGGAGGGTGTGAGCTTGATGCTAGGTAGCAGCAGATAGTGGGATGGCTGGACAGATAGACAGACACGGTGGCTCAGTGGTTAAGACGCTGAGCTTGTCGATCAGAAAGGTTGGCAGTTTGGCGGTTCGAAACCCTAGCACCACGTAACGGAGTGAGCTCCCATTACTTGTCCCAGCTTCTGCCAACCTAGCAGTTTGAAAGCAGGTAAAAATGCAAGTAGAAAAAATAGGAACCATTTTTGGTGGGAAGGGAACAGCGTTCCGTGCGCCTTCGGTGTTGAGTCATACCGGCCACATGACCACGGAGACGTCTTCGGACAGCGCCGGCTCTTCGGCTTTGAAACGGAGATGAGCACCGCCCCCTAGAGTTGGCAACGACTAGCACATATGTGCGAGGGGAACCTTTACCTTCATCAGCATATATTTTTCTCTCTGAGGGGGGCAGTGATTTATTGTCTGCTGTGAACTCTGCATAGGTGTCAGGGAGGGCATCGGGCTAGTAAATTCTGGAGCTCTGTTCAGTCGCTCCGATTCCACCTCAGTGGCTAAAAGAGAGAGAGAAAAAGTTTGTGGATCTTACCTCAGCAAATACGACTCTTTCCCATCGATAGGATCCTTTTTCTCCTCCCGTCATGTCAAAAGTGATGGCTTGGCATCCGCTCTTCGGGGGCTTCCGGGCTTGTTGCTGGCGGAAGCCCTGATCTCTTGGTCAGCCTGATGATGGCTCCAGGAGGTTCCAGTGGTCCCTTTTGTCTTTTTTTCAGAGTTGAGCTGTTCCAAAAACGAGAAGGAGCTGGAGGAGTTACTCTTGGAAGCTAGCCTAGAGATGGGACAGGAACCAATGTGACACTTTAGGTAAGAGGCAACCCCCCCTCGCCACGGGCAAAGGAGGGGGTTTCCAACGAAAATCAAGTCCCCAGAAAGGATAATTGGGGTGTGCAGTAAAGACAGAACTGCCCCCAGGTGAATTGGTTTTCTTTGGTTTTCGTGGTTGGTTGGTTGATTGTTTTTTTTCCCCCCAGACGTTTCACGACCCAACTAGGTAACATCATCAGGGCTAGAAGGAGGTGGGGTTTAATCTTTTTTTTTTAAATATAGCAGTAGCACTTAGACTTATATACCGCTTCACAGTGCTTTACAGCCCTTTCTAAACTGTTTACAGAGCCTCTTGCCCCCCCTCCCCAACAATCTGGGTCCTCGTTTTACTGACCTCGGAAGAAGAAGGTAAGGCCGAGCCAACCTTGAGCCGGTCGGGATCGAACTGCCAAAATGTTAACCATGTTGGATAATGAAATGAGAATCCCCCCCCTTAGCTCAGAGCACCAAGGACCCCAAAATTGTTGCCCTCCTCCTTTCCTCCCTCTTTCCTCCTTCCCCTTTCCCCAAACCCCACTCCCTTCGAGCACTGATGATGTTAACTACCATACAATCAAGCTTAGAAAACATCTAGGAGCCCACAGCCCCCCTCCTCTTCCTCTTCCTCCTCCATAAACTCCCCTCCTTTCTAGGACTGATGATGTCACTTAGTGACGCCAGTGATACAAGTTTCGTGACGGCAGGATGACTCCTGTGAGGTCACTTCCTCTCTCTCCCCAGAGACCCATGGATGGAAGGAGGGCCCTTCTACTAACTAAGGGGTCTGCCTAGCTGGATTCCCCATTGATTCTCTCAGTGTGGGACTGACCTGCAAGCTGGACCACTAGGGAGTGAGCAGGTGTTTTTTGTGGCGAATAGTAACCTATTCTGACGCCCCTCGTCCCACACCAAGACACACTCCGAGCCAAAGATAAGTTACGGCATTTAATTAACAGACAGGTCCTTGGCAGCAACCCAGCACAGATAAGGCCTGGCAGCAATCCAGCCTGCCAAGCTCACAAAAATGTTCTCCAACATTCGTTCCTGTGTTGACTTCTGCAAAAGGGCCGTTTGCACAAGCAGTCCTTTTATAGTCTGGAGAGGAGCCTAATGACCACCAGCTGAGTGCAATTACCTCCTGTAACTGCGCAACTGTTCCTGACGCCTATTAGCTCTTCTGTGCCGGGCATCCAGGAACAACTCCCTTGGCTCCTCCCCACTGCTGGCGTCCGGCTCACTCTCCCTTGTCTCCTCCCCACTGGTCCAAGGCTCAGGCGCCTCCTGGTGGCCAACCAGCCTCTCTGCGCCCTGCTCGGAGTCGGAACCCTGTCCAGGGTCCTCCAGAGCCGACTCATAGGGCCCCTCGCTGTCGGAGTCTGGTGGCAGCTCCAACGGCTCCTGCTGGGCCACAACAGCAACCTATTCCTCCTCCTCTCCCCTCCACCCAACCCCATTCCACTCTAGCACTGATGACGTTAACTTGTTCGGTCATGAAACGTCTGTGAGAAAACCATCCAGCTCGGACAGCACCAAAGATCTTAACAATATCAATACTCTAAACTTCCTTCTTCTTCTTCCTCTTCCTCCTCCTCCTCCTCCTCTTCTTCTCTTTCAGTTCTGGGCAGTCGCTGAGCATCCGGTTGCTTTGGAGAAACACTAGCTTTACTCCCTGCCTCCACCGAGCGATCCCAAAGCGGACACTGAAATACCGGGGCAACCAAATGCCTTCTCCCTTCCCAAAGAGCTTTGTTTCCAGATGCAACCCCCCTCCTCTCCCTCTCCCCCTGTCTCCCCCACCTCCCTTTTTTTTCTTTTTTTTGACATTCTCGACGTCTTCCTCCGAGAAGAGAACCGCCGTCTCGCAGGACCGATCCAGGAAAACCGGCCAAAGGGAGACCTCGAATCCAGAGAAAGAAAAAAGGAAAAGGAAAAAAGCTTTTTGTACTTGAGACCCAGGACGAAAACTCTTGAGATGGAACGGCCTCGGTTTTTCTCCTTTCCGGAACACTAGCCAAGGGCACTTGCAATGATTTTTTTATTTTTTCCTCCCTCCCACTCGTGTTCCTTTTTCTTTCTTTCTTTTTCTCGAAAGATTCCCCGCAAAGTCAGGTTGAATTTTGGACGTCTCCGGACTTCTGCCGTCTTCTTTTAAACTTTTAAACGAACCAAGGAAAAAAGGATTTCAACCAAGTCCTGCGTTTTGTTTTTGTTTTTTGGCTCCTCCTCCAGGCTCTCTCGGTTGTGTCGCAGACCGAGGAGAGAGTTTGTGACTGAGCGCTGAGTCAAGGTGGCAGATTTGTCGTGTTGTCATGCCCCCCCCCCATGCCTGAAAAACACACACACACACACACACACAGAGACAGACACACTTTTCTCACCTTAAGCAGGACGATTCGAGCTGCCGTTTCTCAGCCCAGATGACTATTTATTTTTAACCCTCTCTCATCTCTTTTATCTACACACGCGTGCATTCATACCCTCTTCCCTTCCTTCGTCCGCGTCTCCATGTTTGTTCTATTATTATTATTATTATTTTTTGGGTTCGGTGTCTTATTTAAAGCGGCACGGGAAGACTCTTGCCTCGAAGTCGGGCATTCCGGTTAGAGTGACCCCAGCGAGGGGCTTCCTTGTTCTTTCCGTTCGTGAAAAGAAGGAGGAGGAGAAGGCTTCCCGTTTTTCCACGGGGTTCCCCCACCCCCACCCCACGTGGGGCAGTTTGCCTTCCAGCCCAGGACACATGGTGCAATTGGGGAGGGGGGGTCGCAGCAATTCCTCTCCCTCCGTTGCCCCGTAAATGTGAACGCCAGCCAGGCCAACTTCTTCGATTGATCGTGAAAAGAATCGGGGTTGCATCTTTTAAGGGGTTGGCTTTTCCACCCATGAGGACAACGGCTTAGGAAAACTCTCCCATGGACTGTCAAAAGACTTGCAGGGGGGTCTGTATTGCGTGTGAGCGGGGAGGGGGCGGGGGCTCATCCCGCTCGACAAAACTGACGCGAGAGCCGTTGTACGGACGCCGCTGGGTTCAGGGTAGTTTCGCGCCCCTCCCCATTCTTTTTTTCCTCCCCTCGATATACCCCCATATACTCTTCATTTAACAGGTGGAGATGGGTTGAAAATTGAGCTACATCTCACCTGGCCCTTCCAGAATTGCTCCTATCTTTCTCCCCCCCGGGGTTTTTCTTAAGGTTTGGCCCCGAAAAGCGGGAGAGGCTTTTAGAAGGGGGAAAGCAGGTGAAGTTGGGTCTCTCCAACGTCCCACCTGCGCTGGGAAGAAGACGTTGGCCGGACGTCCTGGTTCCGAGGTGCTCTGACAATCTCGGCAGGAACTGTAGAGCAGGGGTATCCAACTGTGGCCATTTTAAGACCCCGTGGACTTCAATTCCCAGAATTCCCCAGCCAGCTCTGCTGGCTGGGGAATTCTGGGAGATGAAGTCCACAGGTCTCCCTAGGAGCCACGCCTGGACGCCTCTGCTGCTGATGGTGTTGTGGGGGAGGTTGGAACAATTTCTCAGGGAAGGCCTTTTCGAAGAACCCCGCCTCCCCCCCAATACGTTCCCCTTCGAGCAGACCCTCGAGGCTGGTGGGCACTCACCCCTGCTCCCCTCCCAACCGTCCCTCGGTTGGAACCGAGCAAGAGAAAGCTATACCAGAGGCGACGAGAAGCCGGAGACCCCCGAGGTGCGGATACCGTCTCAAAACGGCTCGTCTCTCCGAACGGAGCATTCCTGCCCATCCGAGGAGACCCAAAGACCGGCCGGGGCTCCCCTGGGACGAGCAGCCATTTTGACGTGGTGGCTTTTGAGTGGGCCCAAGGAGGGGGAGCCAACTGGTGCTTGGACGTCTCATCCACGGGAAACAAAGGCGTTCTTCGGAGACCGAAGATCCTTAAATCTCGGAGACCAAAAAAAGATCTGTGGGGGGGAAAAAAAACTTCCCCAAACTCTTCTCTTTAAAGTCTCCCTCCAACAAAGCTCCCCGTGAAAGAAAAACAAGGAGGAAAAGCAGACTTTTTCATCGCCATCTTCCCTCCCTCCCCGCCATCCAAAGCGAAACGGGCACGATGGTTATTTTTTAAATTATTTATTTACGGTACTCGTCCGAGGACGCGGGAAAGAAAACGTTCTCCTCGGTTTCCTCTCCTCAAAATACCCGTTTTTCCTCCTCTTCCTCCCCCCACCCCCATTTCCCCTACAAAACGGACGGGAGGAGGTGAAGAGAGGGAGAAGCTAATTTACGGAGTCGGTGCAGGACTTTAAAACAAAAACACTTTCGACTTCATTTTTTTAAAAAAATCCGTGTTTGTTTGTTTTTCTTAAGTGCAATGAAATCTTGATCAGGGAGCATGAAAAAAAATGGCACTTTTTTTTTTGCTGCGTTGAATTTCGGGATTTGAGGGGGGGAGAGGCACCTTTTCTGTCTGCCCCCCTCCCCGGTCTTCCTATTGACCATGACATCCTCTCTCACACCCTCATGCACACACACACACACTCACAGACACAATCATACAACGCTTCTTTGTAAAGGGAGGGTTAATGCATTCTCTCCCCCCCCCCCCCGAATAAATAAATAAAACAATCCCTGTTGATGAAGAATCTGGCTGCATTAACCCTCTGTTTACCCTTCCTTTCCATGGCACCAAGTTTGATTTTTGTGGGATTTCCCCCTTTCTGGCTTATTGTTTTGTCATTTCCGTCTGGGGTGTGCGCGCGCGCGCGTGTGTCGTTTTATTTTTATGGAAGCTGTCTTCTATTAAATGAAAAAAGCTGCATTCATCACGTGCCTCCTTTCCGTGTCTTCCGATCGGACGCAAGGAGGAATCGTTCTGATGGCATGGCCACTGGTTTTCTGCCTCATTGTGGCCCCAGTAGGCCAGGTAGCCCAATTTTCTATTATTATTATTTTTTTGGAAAAAAAAACGGGGGGGGGGGGACACACTAAGACTATCCTGGTCTCTCTGCTTGTTCTTTTTATTTTATTTTATTGGCTGGGATTTCTGGCCACCATCTTAGAGCAGTGGTGGGGAACTGTGGCCCCCTTCGTGACTGGTGGACTTCAACTCCCAGAATTCCTGAGCCAGCCATGCTCAGGAATTCTGGCTCATGAATTCTGGGAGCTGGAGTCCACCAGTCATGAAACATGGCTGGCCCAGGAATTCTGGGAGTTGAAGTCCACAAGTCACGAAGTATGGTCAGCTCACGAATTCTGGGAGCTGGAGTCCACCAGTGATGAAACATGGCTGGCTCAGGAATTCTGGGAGTTGAAGTCCACAAGTCACAAAGTATGGTCAGCTCATGAATTCTGGGAGCTGGAGTCCACCAGTCATGAAACATGGCTGGCCCAGGAATTCTGGGAGTTGAAGTCCACAAGTCACAAAGTATGGTCAGCTCATGAATTCTGGGAGCTGGAGTCCACCAGTCATGAAACATGGCTGGCCCAGGAATTCTGGGAGTTGAAGTCCACAAGTCATGAAGTATGGTCAGCTCATGAATTCTGGGAGCTGGAGTCCACCAGTCATGAAACACGGCTGACTCAGGAATTCTGGGAGTTGAAGTCCACCAGTCACCAAAGGGCCATTGTTCCTCACCCCCCTAATCTAAGAGTTCAATAAAAATGCAGCCATCTTAGCGAGGGGGGGGAAGGGAAGAGGGCTTGGCTGGAGTTCGCTTAAACTAGTCCTCATCTTACAACTGCAGTTGACATCAGAAACCCAGTCTTAATTCGAGACACCCACATGACTAAAGCTTGGGTGGATGGGTTTTTTTTTCCTTTATATTTTTTTCCACTGTTATTAAGCAAAGGATAATCAAGGACCACCGGTTGCTGCTTGAAGGCCTCAAATTCAGCTGCAGAAAATGCATGAGCCATTCAGTTTGACATGACACCACCACCCCCCCAAAAAAACTTGGATGCAAAAGGGGGTGTCTGTTCCCCCCCCTCCTTCAAGGACTTTGAGGTAACCAGAAGCTAAGCAGAAAGTTGCCTTGGGAAGAGCACCTCTTCCCTTGAAGCTTGTCCCAGCCTTGTGAATCCGAAGTAAATCTAATCCAGCATTTCTTTAGGCAGTCTTGAGTTCCTGCTACCTGGTGGAAAGACTGGAGTAGAGGCAGTCCTTGATTTACAACCATTTAGTTGTTTGAAGATACCATGACACTAAAATGGTGACTTTCAATCCTTTTTTACATTCGGGACCATTGTAGCAGCGGCATGGTCACCTGATCAAATTTCAGATACTTGGCGATTGACTCATATTTATGACGGTTGCAGTGTCCCGGGGACAAGTGATCCCTTTTGTATCCTGACAAGCAAGGTCAATGGGGAAGCCAGATTCACTTAACAACCGTGTTTCGAACTTAACAACTGCAGTGATTCACTTAACTGTTGTCGAGAAAGGTGGCAAAAGTCACTTAAAAACTCTTGCTTAGCAACAGAAATTTTGGGTTCGGTTGTGGTCGTAAGCCGAGGATTAAACTTTTACTTTGGTTTGTGGTTTTAACCAGGGATAGGGACGGTTTGCAGAGACCAAAGTGTTTCCCTGCTGGACTGGAATATTATTTTTTGGCTCTTCGGCCCTTGACAAGAGGTGGCAAATAGATAAAATAAGTTAATTCTTTTCTTTCTGAAGATACAGAGAAGGGGGGAAAAAATCCTCCTTGGTCCTGTACTTTTTATAATTAAGGGAGGCTCTAAGTAATTTTTGTGTTCATGCACTTAATGGATTTATTGCTCTCGTGCCTGGTTGAAATAAACTTTCTTGAGAAAAACACTGCATTTCCAAACTGTTTTATCGCCCAGGGTTTGCAGTTCAAAATATGAACTTCCCAAGTCACATCTTCTCCGCACCCCCATAATTTGGGAAAGCCAAATTTTGAACGCAAAGAGAGGTGCAGATTTTTATACTTGGCTAGTGGACTGAATGAAAAACTAGGATTGTAGGCATAAGGAAAAATGCATCGGTCAAAGAAATCCAAGGTTTTTTTTTTTAATGGATTGGGCCCATCGATGAGTAATAGCTCTCTCCTCTGTCAGAAGAATGGGAAACAACTTTTAAGAGGAAAAATAAGGGGGTTTGGGGTTCAGACATTCGCTATGGGATGGAAGCTTCTTGACTGGGAATGACCAAGTTGACTCAAGTTCCTGCTTGAGATGTTCACCCAATCGTAGTTGGAAGAACTCATCCAAATGACAACATTCACACAACACCTTAAGCCACAGCTGGCCAACCCCATTAAGCCGAGAGCGGTGTTTGACCGCTTGAAGATGTAAGGACTTCCACTCCCAACTATGCCAGCTGGGGAATTCTGGGAGTTGAAGAGAAATCCAGAGGCAGTGAGAAGCTGGAGCTATCCCCCCCCCCCCTGAATGGCGCTTTCTGCCCATCTATGGAGCCACAAAGGCTGACCGGTGCTCACCTAGAATGAGCAGGCATCTTGATGTCATGGATTTGAGTGGGTAGAAGAAGGGGACCCAATAGCCCAAAGTCCAGGTGGTTGGACATCATGGAGATCATGTTCAATGTAAACAATAGGAGAGACTATTGTTGTGGCGCGTCAGCAGATTCGGACAGTGAGGAGGTTGGCGAGGGACACGGGCCAGTCCTGGAGTCTGGGGAAGGCTCTGACGAGGGCTCTGTGTCGGAGGCAGAGAGAGGGGCAGAGCCGTATGCCAGTTATCAGCTGCCTTCAGAGTCAGACATCAGTGGGGCAGAAGAACAGCTGGAGCCTGTTCCCAGTGTGCGGAAGCGCAGAATTGCCGGACGAAGGGAACAGCTAAAGAACAAGGGTTGACTTGGGAGTAAAGCAGTGGTGGGATTCAGGCAGTTCGCACCTATTCGGGAGAACCGGTTCTTAACTTTCTAAGAGGTTCAGAGAACCGGTTGTTGGAAGAAATCTCCTTTTGGTTTTTTCCCACTTTACAAGGCTAATCCTGTAAGGAAGGCAGGAAGGAAACATTCTGGTGTTGTTTCTAGATTAATTTTTATTGCCTTGCTTACAGAAACTGCCTCTCCGGTTAACCCTTATTACATTCTAACAGCTAAGACGAAGCGCCCATCGACGTGAGTGATGTTGAGTTGGCCATGCCCACATGGTCACATGACCACTAAGCCCCGCCTACCCACCTGGTCATTAGGACAGAGAACCGGTTGGTAAATTATTTGAATCCCAGCACTGGAGTAAAGCCACAGGTGTGGACGGTGAATAAAGAGGCGCGAAAGGGGAGGGGAGTCTGCAGGAGATCTGTTCCTGACTTCTTGCCAAGGAATTGCTACTACAGCGTGGCGTTTGGAAGATATCGGCCTGGCAGCTCTCCAAGGCTGATAAAGGCCTGTAGTTGTGAAATCTCTTGAAAGTCTCTTGCCCGGGACTTTGCCGGAGAGGAATTCCCTTGAAAATAAATAAAAGGGGTTTTTATCACGATGAGGAGTCGGCTTCGTGCTTTTGGGAAGCCTAGTTCAGAACAACTATGTGTAGCTCAGGATTGGAACGAATGAGGGATCTTTGATGCTCTCCGAGTTTAGTTGCTTTCTTGCAGATGTTTCATTACCCAAACTAGGTAACATCATCGGTGGTAGAGACTACCTAGTTTGAGTAATGAAACGTCTGCAAGAAAACAACCATGCTCAGAGAGCATCACAGACCCCCTTGTGCTCAGGGCCCTCTTACTACTGCAATGCGCTCTACATGGGGCAGCCCTTGAAGAGCATTCGGAGACTTCAGCTCATCCAGAATGCAGCCGCGCGAGCGATCATGGGTGCACCTTGGTACACCAACGTTACACCTATCCTCCGCGAGCTGCACTGGTTACCGATTGGTCTCCGGATACGCTTCAAGGTGCTAGTCGTCACTTATAAAGCCCTTCATGGTATTGGACCTGGGTACTTGAGAGACCGCCTGCTGCCAATTACCTCCCAAAGACCCATTAGATCACACAGGGTAGGCCTCCTCCGGATTCCATCTACCAGTCAATGTCATCTGGCTACTACCCAGGGGAGGGCCTTCTCTGTGGCAGCTCCGGCCCTTTGGAACGAACTCCCCGCAGAGATTCGGACCCTCACCTCTCTCCAGGCCTTCCGAAAAGCCGTTAAAACCTGGCTGTGTTGGCAGGCCTGGGGTTGATGAGTTCCCTTCCCCTCTCGAATCGTGTGGCTGTTGGTTGTTTTTAATGCCTTGTATCTGTAGTTTTTGTGTTCCCCTTTCCCTTCTTGGGTTTGTGCACCGCCCTGAGTCCCGCAGGGAATAGGGCAGCATATAAATAAAATGAAACTCAAAATCTTGGAGGCCACTTGAAACATCCTCGAAAATTTACGGAAAAACGTTTTCAGTGAGAGGTTTCAAATAAACAAAAACCTGGTTTGTTGACCAAGCTGTAAACCTGATTCACACGGTGCAAAGCTGTGGTTTACGTTAACAAACCATAATGGTTGGTTCACTGAACGAAAAAAAAACTAAACCAACTACTCTTATCTCTTCGTCCGGGGTGGTGAGCCTGTCTACACCAATGCCCATGATTGCCTCTTGCTCAGCACGGGCACAAGAGGAAAAATTCTTTGCTGCGCCACTGGGTGGTGTGATTTCCTTTCTATACAAGCAAATATTTACAGTGGTACCTCGGTATTCATCGTTAATCGGTTCTGGGGGGCACGAGGAGTACCAAAAATGATGAGTGCCAAATAAATTAGGATAGGAAAAGAAAGGTAGGATAGGAAAAGAAAGGAGGGAAGGAAGGAGGGAAGGAGAGAAGGAGGGAGGGAAGGAAGGGGAGTGGGAAAGAAGAAACAAGGGAAGGAAAGAGGGAGGGAGGGGAGAAGATATCTAACCTCTGATGTCTATAAGGATTTTGATATTATGGGAACGTCTTGAAACGCAGTCAAATGTAAAGCGAAACAGTGAATGTTGTATTGTTTTTTACCAGTTATTAGTTGTTGTATTTTTCTTTTACTAATAAAAATATTTAAAAAAAACAAACAAACAAACAAATAAATTTCTCCCAAAGGGAATAATGTGGTGTCAAACTCAATTTCATAAAGGGCCACATCAATGTTGTGTTTGACCTGGGAGTGGAGGGGAGGCTGGCAAGGGTGGGCATGGCCAGCTTAATATCCTACAGCCAGTGCAAACAGAGCCTGGGGGGACCGCAAACAGCCCTCCCGAGCTCCGTTTTAACTGGCAGAGGGCTGCAGGAGGCTGTTGTGGCAGAAAACGGAGCTCGGGAGGACCATCCGTGGCCCTCTCAAGCTCTGTGTTGACTGGAGAGGGCTGTAGGACGCCATTGTGGCCAAAAACAGAGCTCGAGAGGAGTTCGCACGGACCTCCCAAGCTCCATTTTTGCCGGCCGAGGTTAAGTGGATCTGGCTTTGCCGTTGACTTTCCTTGTCAAGGTCACAAAAGAGGATCACGTAAATACGAGTCAATTGGCAAACTTCCAAATTTTGATCATGTGACCATGGGGACACTGTGAAAACCTGTGTGTGTTGGGTTTCCGAAAGATGTCCTAATTAATTTATGAGCCTCGAGCCGAGTTTCAAAAGAAACCCAGTCATTTATTAGGAGCGGCATTTCGGCGATACCCAAGCGGAGTCAGATCTGACCTCACGGAAGTTACAGCTGAACTTTGCCCCCTGTTTCCCCCCACCCTCCTTTCAGCCTGTGTCATAAATCACATTATCCAACTAGGTGTTCCAGCAAGATTAGAATTCCACAGCCTCGCAAGCCTGCTGCGGTAATCTGAGATCTGATCCTGGCCGAAGGTATGTGTGGAATGTGCTCCCCACTTTCCACCCATGGCAACTTGATAACAGACATGGGAGTGCTTTGCGAGTTGACAGTATGAAGTTGTAACTTCAAATGGTCACTATACGAATCGTCGTAAGTTGTGGGCTTCGTGCACCCCAGCTTCTATCATTTTCCACACCCATAAAAAGTAGGGATCATATCTCTTAATGACAACAGACATACCGAGGATCACCTCCCAATTTAAAAACAGAGGATTCTCCAAGAAAACACAAACTTCTGTAGCCAATATGAATTATTGTTTATTATGTCGCTGATGGATAGCCCAGGTTCTCTCAATGCTGAAGATGAAGGAGGGGAATATCTCCCCATTTCCCACCCACCCCCACAGCAACAACCTTGTGAGGTAGGTTTGAGCTGAGTCCGTCCCCGGTGCCGACCCACAACTCCGGATCAACTGTGAATTAATATTTCTGTTCAACTGTGAATTAATATTTCTGCATCTTTTGTCATTTTGCAGTAGAGCGATGCGTCTTTTTCTGGCTCGTAAAATATCAAAAATATAATCAAAATACATTTTTTTAAAAACCTTTGGACGATCCTTTCGGTTCATAAATATAATACTTAAGTCTGAGAGCAGCCTGTAGAGGGAATCCTTGACTTACGTCCATAGTGGGCACTAAAATTTCCATTATTAAGCCCGGCAGTTTTTTCAGAGAGACACACTGTATTTTGTAATATTTCCCCCCCCCCTGCCACGATTATTAAGCAAATCACTGAAGTGAGCTATTAAGTGAAACCAGGGGTGGGCTGCTGGGGGTTCACAGGGGTTCAGATGAACCTCTAGCTAAGTTTCTGTGCAGTTCGCAGAACCCCAAAATCCTACTCCTCGCTCCCCGCGCAGCCCGCATCGAGGCTCAGGAAGGCAAAAAATGGGCCTACTGGAAGTACGGGAAGGCAGGAATTGGGACCATTTCTAGCCACTGGAGGGTCTCTGGAGCCGTTTTCCACCTCTCAAAGGCTCAAGGAAAGTCTCTGGAGCTCGGGGAGGGTAAAAACACCCCCTCCCTGCCACGGTGCCGGAGGCCACGTCCACCCAACAACCAGGCAGAGAACCCCTTGCTAAAATTTTTGAAGCCCATCTCTGAATGAAACATGTGGAGGTTAATGGAATCCTCCTTTCTCCGTTGACTTGTCAAAAGCTGGAAAAGTCGCGAATGGCCATCATGTGATCCAGGGATGATCACATGACCAGGGAGGAAATGCCGCGATCATAAATGCGAGGAAAGGGTTGTAAATCAACTTTTTCACTGTCATTGTAACTTCAAATGGTGTTTAAATGCACGGTTGTAAGCCAAGGAGTATCTATGTCGGTCCCCCCTTTTATGCAGGGGTGAAATCCAGCAGGTTCTGACAGGTTTTGGAGAACCGGTAGCGGAAATTTTGAGTAGTTTGGAGAACCGGCAAATGCCACCTTCTGGCTGGCCCCAGAGTGGGGTGGGAATGGGGATTTTGCAGTATCCTTCCCCTGCCACGCCCACCAAACCACACCACGCCCACCAAGCCACTCCCACAGAACTGGTAGTAAACAAAAAAATTGAATTTCACCCCCTGCTTTTATGGCCCAAAAGTGCTTTTCCAAAAGGCAACTGGATTTTATTGTCATTTTTTTTCCCCTTTGAAAACTTTTTGTTTCTCACCCAAGAAGCTCCTTCAGTTCTTAAGGTAGAACTGAAGAAGCTTCTTGGATGAGAAGCGAAACCTCTTTAAAGAAAAGGAAAAAAAAACACCAAGAAAGCCCAGTTGCCCTTTTGGAAAAGCTCTTTTGTTGGACAACCGTGATCTGGATGATTGGAAATCATCCACAGTTATTTACAACTTGTGGACTTCAATTCCCAGAATTCCTGAGGCAGGTGGCTGAGGAGTTGAAGTCCGCAGGTGGTACAGATTCCATCGTTGCCACTCCTGATCTATACGGCCTTCTGTCTTTCTTGCTCCCCTCTTCCCAGTTAAGTTGTTTTCACCCCAGCATCCTATCGTGACCCGTCAAAAGCGCGTTCCACAAAAGCGCGGTCGACGAAATCGCGTATGTGACGTCATCACAACGCGACGAAAAAGATCGAAAAATTGAAATAAAAATTAAATTACAGCAAGCCGATTCACATAAAGGTAAGGGTTAGGTTTAGGTTTAGGGTTAGGGTTAGGTTAAGGGTTAGGGTTAGGGTTAGAGCGTTAGGGTTACGTTTAGCGTTAGGTTAAGGGTTAGCGTTAGGTTTTTCGTTATGTTAAGGGTTAGGTTTAGGGTTAGGTTAAGGGTTAGGTTTAGGGTTAGGTTTGGGGGGGTTAGGGGAAGGTTTTAGCTTTATTTTTACATTTTTCGATCTTTTTCGATCTTTTTCGTCGCGCTGTGATGACGTCACATACGCGCTTTCGTCGACCGCGATTTTGTCGTCCGCGGTTTTGTGGTAGAACCGCATCCACGTTGCCTAAGCCCTCTTCTCTGAATCCGTTCCACCTTTCCTGTAGTTCTCCAGAGTAGCCAGAGCCTGCAGCTGTCCCATCTTATATCTTATGGAATGGTCTAAATTCACAGTGTACTTCAGGAATTTCTTCCCTTCTTGTACGGTGAAGGGAAAATCGCCGGACAAGAATTTCTCAAAAAGCTCAGGGTCGCCATCCAAGGCCATGATGTTCTCGAGTTCCTTGTGCTTGGAGAACAACTCAGGGCAGGTCTCCACGAAGACGTCCCACATCGATTCCTTCTCATACCCCTTGGGCGGTTGGCACTGCAGCTTGTCCTCCATGCGTTGGAGAATCCAACTCAACCGGCACGGCCACTGGTTCGCCAACACTACCCAACTGGCCACTGACCGGGGACAGAGGCTGTGCCTCAACAGGTGCTGTTGTGTCATCAGCCGGATCGTAATGGGGATGGTGTTGACGATCCTCCTCATCTGGATAATGCTATCCGGGACGTAATGATAGAGGCAATCCTGTTCGTTATGCAAGCAGTGAAAAGCTTCGTGGATGTATTGCACAGCCATAGCATCGATCTGGGGTTGGTCTTCTTGAGGCACTGCTTCGATGTTCACCAGAGCTTCGCTCTTCCCTTTCGACTTGGTCACCCCCAACTCCATGTTCCTTGTGATGATGCCATACATCAGGTCCTCCCGAGTCTGGAAGGCCTCGTGCAAGCAACGCATCTTGGACTTGATGCCGATTTCCGGGATGGAGAAGGGAAGCGTCACGGTGCGGTTGAGGTAGAGGTAGCCGTTGTCCGCCATTCCCTTCATGGTGCTGGCTTGCTCCAAGCAAGAAGTGATGACGCAGGGGTCAACCACCAGGATGAAGATGAAGGGGGCGTTCCTGTCGGAAAGGAGCGTGTTGATGGCGTTCAACACCCCAACCACCCGTTCGGGGTAGCACATATCCAAGCAGGTGATCTCAAAGACGATCCTCAATCGCCGACGTTCGAAGATCTCCATGTAGTAGATAAAGCTGGTGAGGACCTCGATCTCGCTCTTGACGGCACTCATGAAGCCCAGGTGGCTGGCGAACTTCTCATCGCTGGTCATGCTCTCGATCTTCTTCTTCTGGCTGATGATCAAGTGCTTAATCACAGGACTGAGGGCGATGACGAAGCCTGAGCCCGAAATGGCGGCAAAAGCGCTACCAAGGTACTTCAAGACCGTGCCATCCCTTATCCCTGGCACGAGGAGGGCGGTAGTAGCCAGGCCTGCGCCAGCTAGCAAAATCACAATAAGGCCTCCCGCGGCGCAACACGTTTTCTTTTTAAGCCTCCACTCATCTTGGGTGAATCCTGAGGCGAATTGCGGACGGCTTCCCACCACGTGGTAGAAACTCAGGGGAAGAGGACCGAAGTGGTGGCGGATATGGTCACACAGCGTGGTGACCAGCCCTGCCCACAATTTGTCGCTGCCTGCATATTCCCAGGCGCTGAATCTTATGAAGAGGAACTCAATGGTTTTCCTTCGCAGGTGCACCTCGGTGATGACGGGTTGGTAGAAGACGATATACCAGAGGAGGGTCAGGTAGTTCATTCCTTCAGGGACTCGGGACCTCTGGTGAGTCCTATGGTATTCGACTTCTTCCCTTCGGATTGATTCTTTGAGCATGCATCCTGCAAAAGTTTGTTCAGGAATGGTCAGCGGAAGATCTGCCAAGTTCTCAAAGACCTTCCGTCTAGAGAAGGGAATATTTGTATCTCGGGGTTCAAATGTGGGGTCCTTGGCGCTATCTGAGGTTGGCGGTTTCCTTGCAAATGTTTCATAACCCAATTAAGCAACTTCATCAGATGACGTTCCTTGGTTGGGTCATGAAACATCTGCAGGAAAACCACCAAGGTCAGAGATCGCCAAAGACTCCACAGCCCTCCTCCTCCTCTTTCTCCTCCATTCTCCTTCTCCTTCTCCTCCTCCTCCTCCCACTTCTCCTCCTCCAGATCCACCTTCCTTCTCCATCTCCTCCTCTCCCCTTCTCCTCTCTTCTCCTTCTTCTCCTTCCCTTCCTCCTTCATCTCCTGCTCCTGCTCCTGCTCCCCCTCCATTCTCCATCTCCCCCTCCTCCCTTCTCCTCCTCCTCCTCCTCCTCCTCCTCCTCCTATTCCCTCCTCCTCCTTTTCTTTCTCCTCTATCTCTCTTCTCCTCCTCCTTCTCCCCTCCTCCTTCATCTCTTCCTGCTTCTGCTCCTGCTTCCCCTCCCTTCTTCATCTCCTCCTCCCTTCTCCTACTTCTCCGCCTACTCCCTCCTCTTCCTTCTCTTTCTCCTCCATCTCCTCTCTTCTCCTTCTTCTCCTTCTCCCTTCCTCCTTCATCTCCTCCTCCCCCTCCTGCTCCTGTTCCCTCTCCCTTCTGCATCTCCTCCTCCTCCCTTCTCCTCTTTCTCCTCCTATTCCCTCCTTCTCTTTCTCCTCCATCTCCTCTCTTCTCCTTCTTCTCCTTCTCCCATCCTCCTTCATCTCCTCCTGCTCCCTCTCCCTTCTGCATCTCCTCCTCCCTTCTCCTCTTTCTCCGCCTATTCCCTCCTCTTTCTTCTCTTTCTCCTCCCTCTCCTTTCTTCTCCTTCTCCCATCCTCCTTCATCTCCTCCTCCTGCTCCTGCTCCCTCTCCCTTCTGCATCTCCTCCTCCTCCCTTCTCCTCTTTCTCCTCCTATTTCATCCTCCTCCTTCTCTTTCTCCTCCATCTCCTCTCTTCTCCTTCTC
This sequence comes from Thamnophis sirtalis, assembly GCF_051295495.1. Classification (NCBI taxonomy): domain Eukaryota; kingdom Metazoa; phylum Chordata; class Lepidosauria; order Squamata; family Natricidae; genus Thamnophis; species Thamnophis sirtalis. The sequence continues at coordinate 4,219,857 of NW_028261393.1, forward strand.
CCCCTCCCCTCTTCCTTCATCTCCTCCTGCTCCTGTTTCCCCTCCTCCATCTCCCCCCTTCTCCTCCTTCTCCTATTCCCTCCTCCTCCTCCTCTTTCTCCTCCATCTCTGCCATCTCCTCCTCCTCCCCCTCCTCCTCCATAAACTGTCCTTCTTTCTAGCACTGATGATGTTACTCAGTGAGGCCAGTGATATAAGTTGTGTGACCGCATGATGATTCCTGTGAGGTCACTTCTCTCTCCCCAGAGACCCATGGATAGAAGGAGGACCTTCTGCTAAGGGGTCTACCTACATGGATTCCCCCACTGATTCTCTCAGTGTGGGACTGACCTGCAATCTGGTCCAGTAGGGAGTGGATGCGAGTCCCGCAGGGCGAATAAAAACCCACGGTGACCGGGGTGGAGGTATGGCACAACGTCTTTGACAAAGAGCAGCAATAAATGTCATCCTCAGTCATCAGATCTGAGAAGGAAAAGAGAAACAAAAGGAATGGGGAATAACCAGAGAGTCCACATATCAGGGTCATTCAGCACAGCACTGAGAAAAGGGACTTATGACCGGTCCTCGCACTTATGACGGTCACAACACACACACACACACCCCATGGTCATGTGATCCAAATTCAGGCACGCGTCTTTATAAAGGTTGAAGCGTCCCAGGGTGACGAGATCTTTGCTAGTCGGCTCCTGGCAAATTCAATGGGGGAAGCCAGGTTCACTGAACGACCTCACGATTCACTGAACGACAAAAATACTTGTAAAATAGGGTGCCATGTGCCTTAACGACCACCTTGCTTAGCTACAGGAGTCCTGGTCCCTGGTCTGCAATCTCTTCTTTGCCCTCAAGCAATGTTTCCCAATCTCAGCCGATTTATGAAGCGTGGACTTCAACTCCCAGAATTCCCCAGCCAGAATTCTTTAAGATGGATGGGATGCATATATAAATAACTAAAGGAATGGAAGTAGTGATCTTCCTCCCATATTTGGGCATACCAGGGGTTGTGACTTTTAATATATACCTTTCACCCTGGCCTGGCTGATAAGGAGTCGAGCTCTGTAGCTCAATGGTTAACACATCTGCCTAAGAGGCAATACAGCACAGGTTCGATTCCCAGCAAGGGTATGGCTAGCTGATGAGAGCTAAATAGCTTGAAATAGATCTATACTAGTCTCCCTTTATTTATTTATCAGCACAAATATAACAAATGTAACAAAAAGGCAACAGTAAAAAAATATTGGGTTTCTGTCTGGATGGTCTCTTGTGACGAGCCGAAGGACAGAGAATGGAAGTGTGTATATATATATATACTGTATATCATTTGAGAGTAATTAGGATAATTATATATTGTAAATGCCAGAGCAGGGCTGAGATTTCTACAGTGTTTTTTCCCCTCAGGTGTTTGTGTGTGTGTGTGTGTGTAAGGAGCTGAGTCTTTATTTACTATCCTATTTCAGGCTTTAAAATGCCTAAATAAATAAACCTAAATAAACCAAATACATATGGTTATTTCTGGTGCATTTCCTGTATGAAAAAAAAGAAATTTTCCTTCTTCCAGTATTGCGCCACCAACAGTCTTGCTGCAGTTATTAAATGCAAAATCAAGTTAGTCTCTATAACTGTACAATCTGTAATTATACCTAACAAGAATAACTGAGGGGTAAACTTTGTCCTTTTTTAAAGAACATTTTGCATCATCCACCATATTTTTATCCAAAATGCTTTAATCTTTTTACAAGTCCACCATATATGATAGTATGTAGCATCAGCACAATCACATCTCCAGCATTTAGGTTGTAAATTTGGATACATAGAGGCCAGTTTTTTTAGGAAATGCCATCTATAAAACATCTTATAAAAGTTTTCTCTCAAATTTTGGGCTTGGGTAAATTTTACATTTCTTACCCATATCTTTTCCCATGTATCCAACGTTATTGGTTCTTCAAAATTTTGTGCCCGTTTTATCATACAGTCTTTAACTAATTCTGTTTCCAAATCCATTTCTATTAATACATTATATAGTCTCTTTATATGCATTGGACTTTGATCTCTAATTTGTTTTAAATCTTGCTCTTTTTTGTCATGACATGGTCATGTAAGGTCAAAAAAGTCAAGATGGTGGCCGGGATGAGCAAACCTCAACCCGTTCGTTCCGTACTCATAAACAGCAGTAGATTAATTGCATAGTGACTCTGCTCTATAAAATTTTGGGGTTAGCTCCTGCTGCTTGTATTCTGAATTTCTCCAGAAATATGAAATAATTTGGATTTATAGCCTAGGTGACATTCTCACACAAGATAGCGGTGTTTGAATCACCTATGTAAACTGGGATTTGGGGAACAGTGGCCCCTCATCGTGTGGATTCCCCAAATTCTATCCTTTCTAAATTTCGCCTCCTTGCGTGTAGAAATGTAGCTCTGTGAGGAGCAGCTAGTTTTCCACTTGCAAGGAATAGTTGTGTAGAGACGGGTGCGTCTCACAAACCCCCACACTCGACCTGCAACCTGAAATTTTATCTCAAGTGTGGATAAAGGAATTAAGGGTTAGGTTTAGGGTTAAGTTAAGGATTAGGTTTAGGGTTAGGGTTAGGTTAAGGGTTAGGGTTAGGGTTAGGGTTAGGGTTAGGATTAGGGTTAGGTTTAGGGTTAGGTTAAGGGTTAGGTTTAGGGTTAGGTTTAGGGGGGTTAGGTTTAGGTTTAGGGGTTAATTTTAGGTTTAGGGTTTACAGCGTGCTTCTGTCTCCGTGCTGTTGTCGCCCTGTTGATGACGTCAGCGACGCGGTTTAGTCGGGCGCGGTTTTGTCGTTCGCCTTTTTGTCGGTGAACCAAAATATCAAATATAGGTAATGTGTACAAATAAGAGACTTTATTTTATTTTATTTATTTATTTTTATGAAATCATTTGAAAATTTATCATGAAAACTTTAAAAAAAATCAAGTTCAATTATTAATTTAAAGGAAATAGATCAAATAAACATTAAATTATATGTTGCATTCAATTACATTGACATGATAAAATATCAAATATAGAGCGTCTATATTTTTAAAACAGCCCAGGCTTGGTACTTGGACTAAGTACTCTGTGTATTATTTACAAAAAAAAGAAAAGAAAAGCTTTATATTTCATAAAGGTACAGTCAGATAGCCAATGAAATTCTAAATGACATATTTAAAAATGTTTATGTATATCCTTCATTCAAAAAAATAAGAGTAACTCAATAAACTAATGTAGATAAAAGCGAAAAAAAAAGGGGGGGGAAACCATATCCCTATGCCTAAAAAAATTTCAAAGAGCAATTTTAAGGTGACAGAAACAACGTACTGCAATTGTATTTGTTGAGGATGCAGTATTTTCTTTGAGAAAATATATATTCTGTTGACCCCCTTTCTTTTATTTTTGTTATCATCATGTGGGGCTCTATTACTTGGTGGCCCAGGTCATAAAACCACAAGTTGCACATACCTAGTTTAGATATCTCAATAATAAAGAATAAAGAGATGCAAAGATAACTCAACAATTAAGAGGGACAATAACAGGTGGCTGATTATTCGGCCCCCAATAAAAACTGGAAAAACTATGTCATTGAACAAAACCTAGCAATTTAACAGTCACTGAACTGGTTGCTTGCAAAGCCAGCAAGGGAAGAAGGCATAATGAAGAACGGAAGAGAAAACATTTAACATATTATGCTAATAAAGAAAATAACTACTCTGCGTGTAATCCAGTTTTAAAAGAATACGTTAATTACCTCCCCACGTACAGGAACTGTTGCAGATGCTAGAACTGTTACTAAGATCTGCTGAAAATTAAATGCGCTCTAAAGGGGTTATTTAGGGAAGAGTCCTAACATTTGCAACCCACGAGCATACGTTCGTCTCAAAGCACTCATCAGGCAAGTCCTTGACTTACAACAATCTGTTTAGCAAGTATTCAGAGTTACGACAGCGCTGGGGAAAAAAAACCTGACTTGCAACCGGTCCTCACATTTATGACTGTTGCAGCATGTGACCAAATTCAGGGGCTTGGCAATTGGTATGGATTTACGACGGTTTGCCGCACCCCGAGGTTATGGGGTGCTCATTGGCAGCCTGGGCCTCTGGTCGTGCTTTTTTTGACAGCCCCTTAAATCAAATTTCAATACACAAGTGGCCTTGGAATTATGACCTATACTGGGACTTGAACTGTTGTTGCTAAGCGAGGCAGTTGTTTAGTGAGTCGCCCCTGATTTTGTGACATATTTTGCCCAAGGGAGGGGTTAACGAATCGCTACAGTTGTTCTAAAGTAGGACGTAAAGTGAGATTTGGACATTAAGTGTGAAACCTACTGGGTCAGGCTGGACAGCCTCTCGGGACCCCTTTACTTCTGTATTAAAAAGCCTCATAGGCAGAGTTGCAGCTTGCAAAAGAACAGGAAGCAAGGGCCTAACCCAGAGGTGGGTTCCTACCAGTTCGCACCTATTCGGTAGAACCGGTTCGTCAAATCTACCGAACCGGTTAGAAGAGGTTCCACCAGTAGACCCGGAAAGCGGGCCACACCTACAGAAGAGGCTCCAAATTTTTTTGAAACCCACCACTGCTAAAGGGTTAGAGGTGCACGGATCTTGTAACTTGACAGCTTTAAGACTTGCATGCTTCAATGCCAGAGTTCCTGAGCCAACGTGACTGGAGAAGGAATTCTGGGAGTTGAAGTCCACAAGTCTTAAAGCTGTCAAGTTTGAACACCCCTGGGTTTTTTTCCTAAAGGGTTAGGGGTGCAAGGATCTTGTAACTTGACAGCTTTAAGACTTGCGTGCTTCAATGCCAGAGTTTCTGAATAGCTACTTGGACCGACCTAAGTACTAATTCATAATTTCATATCTGGTCACGTGGGTGGCAAGCCACTCCCACAAAGGAGGCCACACCCACAGAGTAGGTTCAAACAATTTTTGAAACCCACTACTGGCCTAACCGCAGAGTTCAATAGCCTCACAAGACCACAAGGGTCAGCTAAAGTTCCCTTAGAGACCCCTACTCAGTACCTATGACAAAAGGAGAAGTAAGACCCCATCTCCTTATATAAGGCTTTCTCCTCAAGGAAACCACTAAGAAATGAGTTAAGTGTTTCCGTGTTACGCTGCCTTTGAGACTGTATAAGAACATGTGCTTTGATGGTGAAGGTTGTTCAGAATTTGCAATGCTAGCTATTTCGCTAACTTTCCGAACCTGGCTGCCAAATAAACTTTTCCTGTATCCTGAGAAGTCTAAAAGCCTATCATTCTCTGCAACAGTTTAATGAATCACACGGTTCTTAAGTGAATCCTTCTTCCCTCCATTTAATTTGCTTGTCAGAAACTAGCTGGGAAGGATATACATGCCAAGTGCCCGGATTTTGATCAGGTCACAATTGCTACAACAGTTGTAAGTGTGAGGACTTGCGAGAGTGCCATTGTAACTTCCAACAGTTGCTTTGAATGGTTGTAACTTAGCAATAGCAATAGCAGTTAGACTTATATACCGCTTCATAGGGCTTTCAGCCCTCTCTAAGCGGTTTACAGAGTCAGCATATCGCCCCCAACAACAATCCTGGGTCCTCATTTTTACCCACCTCGGAAGGATGGAAGGCTGAGTCAACCCTGAGCCGGTGAGATTTGAACAGCCGAACTGCAGAACTGCAGTCAGCTGAAGTAGCCTGCAGTGCTGCGTTTAACCACTGCGCCACCTCAGCCCCAATTTTGATCAGGTCACAATTGCTACAACAGTTGTAAGTGTGAGGACTTGCTAGAGTGCCATTGTAACTTCCAACAGTTGCTTTGAACGGTTGTAACTTGAGGTTTACCTCTACCAAATTTGATTTTTTTGGAAGAAGTGGATTTAAATCCTTGCTACCGTCCATTGGGCTAAATCCAGTTGGTGTGAATGAGGTGCTGGGCCTACCTTTATCGTGGTACTCAGCGTGGCTAAAATGGGTCTCCCGGCTCGAGCACAGGCAGCCCGTTTCATGGCAGTCCTCCGCATGGTGCAGTCTGGCGACTTCCTCATCATAGTAACTCATCAGCTCTGGAGTCGGTGGACTGCCAACTGAACTTCCCAGGCAGATGGGAGCCTGCCAGGAGGAAATAAAACAGGCCGGTGGTTCAACCTGGTTACCTGGTAAGCTTCCAATGAGAATGGAGGAACAAAATGTGTATAGCGATAGCAATAGCAGTTAGACTTATATACCGCTTCATAGGGCTTTCAGCCCTCTCTAAGCGGTTTACAGAGTCAGCATATTTTCCCCCAACAACAATCCGGGTCCTCATTTTTACCCACCTCGGAAGGATGGAAGGCTGAGTCAACCTTGAGCCGGTGAGATTTGAACAGCCGAACTGCAGTCAGCTGAAGTAGCCTGCAGTGCTGCATTTAACCCCTGCGCCACCTCGGTGTATCCCGAGCCACATCTGGTTATATATGCATTTTATTTTATTTTTGCATTTGGTTTGTCAAACCCGCGCAAGATAACAGGTATAAGTATAAACAAGGAAATGATTGCAAATAAATGGGGACAATGGGACAGGGATGGTAGGCCAGCTGGTGCGCTTATGCACGCCCCCTTGACGGACCTCTTAGGAATGGGGTGAGGTCCAAGGGAGACAGTTTGAGGTTGAAGCTGTGGGGGTTTGAGACTGTAACAATGGAGTCCGGTAGAGCATTCCAGGCATTGACCACTCTGTGGCAGAAGTCATATTTCCGGCAATTTGGAGTTTGGAGCAGTTTCTCTTATTGTTTGCCCGCGTACTATTGAGGTTGAAACTGAAGCAGCAACAGAGTTTTTCTCTCTGACTTTTTCTTGTTTCCAGGCTTCAGATTAGAAAACTGGGTCCATTGAGTGAGAGAGAGGGGGGGGGGGATGAAAGAAGGGAGGGAGGGAGAGAAGGAAAGAAAAAAAGAAAGAAAGAAAGAAAGAGGGAGGGAGGGAGAGAAAGAAATGAGGGAGGGAGGAGAGGGAGAAAGATAGGAGGGAGGAAGAGAGAAGGAAAAAGGGAGGGAGGGAGAGAAAAAGAAAGAAAGGGAGGGAGGGAGAGAAAGAAAGAAAGAGAAAGAAAGAGGGATGGAGAGAAAGAAATGAGGGAGGAAAAGAGAGTGGAAAAGAAAGAAAGAGAGAAAGAAAGAGGGATGGAGAGAAAGAAATGAGGGAGGAAAAGAGAGAGGAAAAGAAAGAAAGAGAAAGAAAAAAGAAAGAAGGAAAGAAGGCAGTAGAAAGAGAAAAAAATAAAGAAAAATAAAAGAGAAAGAAAGAATGAATGAGGAGAGGTGTAATTTTGGTTCCTGAAGCAAATGAGGGAGGGAAAGAGAGAGAGGAAAAGAAAGAAAGAAAGAAAGAAAGAAAGAAAGAAAGAAAGAAAGAAAGAAAAAAGAAGGAACGAAGGAAGGCGGTAGAAAGAGAAAAAAATAGAGAAAAATAAAGAAAGAGAAAGAAAGAATGAATGAGGAGAGGTGTAATTTTGGTTCCTGAAGCTCTAGAGTCCACTACCTTCACAGCTGGTTCCAAGTTTTCTTTGAGTTGGGGAAAAAAAAGATCAACAAAAAGAAAAAGAAAAAAGAAAGAAAGAGAGGAAGGAAGGAAGGAAGGAAGGAAGGAAGGAAAGAAGGAAGGAAGGAAGGAAGGAAGGAGAGGTGTAATTTTGGTTCCTGAAGCTCCAGATTCCACTAACCTTCACAGCTGGCCCCAACTTCTCTTTAAGCTTTGGGGGGGGGGGGGGGAAAGACCAAGAAAAATAAAAACCAGAAAGTGGGGCTAATCAAAAACTCCTTTTGAACCAGGCTTACCATACTAAGGATACTAATTGGGATGACCAAATATTTCAGCCGCTGTATTGAGAAAGAGGATGACCTTAGATGGGATCAGATGCAGGCCGTGTGGCCTCGATATTGAACTGTGGGAAACGGGGTTAATTCTGATGATGTTTTATCAAAAAAAACAAATTTGATTCCCCCCTTCCCTTTTCTGTTCTTTAGTGGCATTCTCTTCCAGTGACAGGAAAAGTCTATTTATACTTTGCTTGCTTTAGGACCAAAATTAGGGCCAGATTTTCCATTTGTAAGTGAGAGATGTGCTCAATTTTATGACCCTGTTTATCGCCGTTGTTAATTCTGTGCCAAAAACAGCTAATTATTTCTCGGTGACTTAAATTCTTCTGCAAATAACCTCTCTTTAAGATGAAGATGTTGAGGAATGAGTTGGACGTTGGCGTAAAAGAGCTACAGAAACGTAACTGGGATGCTTGGGGCTCATTTAAGTCACTGAGGTTCAAATCAAATCTTTGTGAAAATATAATTATTCCCTCTCTGTCGGTCTGTCCATATTTGAATAAATAACCAAACAGTGAACAATCTATGGATATTTATACAGAAAAGAGTTCCACCGTATTTTGGGGACTGAAAGTACAACCAATTTTGGAGGTTGTACAACAGTTTTTCTTACCCATGGTTGTTTTAAGATGTGTGGACTCCTAGGAGTAGCTGGGGAATTCTGGGAATTTAAGTCCACACATCTGAGAATAAATAACAGATTTAGAAGGGAACTGGGAGGTCTTCTAGTCCAACCCCCTGCTCAAGCAAGAGAACCTATACCATTTCAGACAAATGTTTATCCGATCTCTTCTTTAAAACTTCCAGTGTTGGAGAATTCACAACTTCTGGAGGCAAGTTGTTCCACTGACTAATTGTTGTAACTGTCAGGAAATTCCTCCTCAGTTCTAAGTTGCTTCTCTCCTTGATTAGTTTCCACCCATTTGCTTCTTGTTCTGCCCTCAGGTGCCTTGGAGAATAGCTTGACTCCCTCTTCTTTGGGGCAACCCCTGAGATATTGGAACACTGCTATCATGTCTCCCCTAGTCCTTCTTTTCATTAAACTAGACATACCCAGTTCCTGCAACCGTTCTTCATATGTTTCGGCCTCCAGTCCCTTCATCCTCTTTGTTGCTCTTCTCTGCACTCTTTCCAGAGTCTCCACATCTTTTTTTACATCATGGCGGCCAAAACTGGATGCCATATTCCAAGTGTGGCCTTACCCAGGCATTATAAAGGGATGCGAACACTTCACGTGATCGTGATTCTATCCCTCTCTCAATGCAGACCAAAGCACATGGCTGGGGAATTATAGAAGTTCAAGTCCACCCATCTTAAAGTGGCCAAGGTTGAGAAACGGTGATCTAGATTAAGATTATTATTATTATGCAAGCACGTTAAGATTTTTAATCCTTGAACTCTGCTTTACAAATCCCAGCGGGCGGGTCACCCATTTAGCAAAGGTAAGGCATCCATCCATGAACATCAAGAGCGTCCCACTGAAGGTCTGCAGGAGACTAGGATTAAACATTTCCCTTTTCTTTCAAGAAATACATTGGAGTATTGGAGATTTTGCCCAGGATTGATTGCCTTTCTTGAGGTTTACTTTTGCTCCAAATGCTTCTGCGGTGCCGTGTGTGTGTGTGTGTGTGTGTGTGTGTGTGTGTGTGAGAGAGAGAGAGAGAGAGAGAGAGAGAGAGAGAGAGAGAGAGAGAGAGAGAGAGAGAGAGAGAGAGAGAGAGAGAGAGAGAGAGAGAGAGAAAGAAAAGCATGCTGGCTGGGGAATTCTGGGAGTTGACCCAACTTAACTTGGCCAAGGTTGAGAAACACAGCCCCAACACATTCCTTCCAATTAGTTAAAGAGATTAGATTAGAGAAATGCTGCGTTGGTGGCTTATCCTTGGGGTTAGGTTGATCAGTCTGATCCAGAGGTTCCCTACGTATGCCCTACTCAGAGGAGGAGAGCCTCTGTTGTAATTGAGGGCTGCAAGGAGGCCTCTCTGCAGCGCCTTGTGATGTCAATGGGTGAAGATATAATTGCCAGCTTCAGGTGTCAGGTAAACAAGATCTTCAAGGGATGACCTCGAACCAAGCTCAGTGACTCAGCCTGAAGAGGTGGCGTTGGAGAAGATTCCCAACCTAAACACGATCAAATCTTCCAGATATTGATTAAGGGAGCATTTCCTGTACTACCTCTTCCTATAAACCCAGCCTGAAAAGAAGCTGGATTGATAGCCATAAATTTAGGTACTGTGTTTCCCTGAAAATAAAGACAGGATCTTATTTTCTCCCCCCTCCCGAAATAAGCGCTTGGCCTTATTTTGGGGGGAAGTTCCTATTATTTTTGAGGTGCAGGAGATGGCGAGCGTGGTCACCTCAGGCCTCCTGCTGTGTTGCAATATTTTTTTCGGGGGGGAGGGCCTATTTTTGCGCATGCGCTTCAAAAGCCCGCATGGGCTTATTATCTGGGGAGGTCTTATTTTTGGGGAAACAGGGTAGTCCTCGCGTTACGACCACAATCGAGCCCAATGTTGAGTTTGCTCAGCGAGGTACTCATTAAGTGAGTTTTGTACGACCTTCCTCGCCGCGGGTCGTTAAGCGAATCCCTGCAGTTGTTAACTTTGGTCACACCGTGGTTACGCAAAGCTAGCTTCACCCATGGACGTTGCGGGTCAAGAGGTCGCGGAAGCGAATCGCGCGTGCATTGCAACCGTCATAAATGCGAAGCAGTTGCCCAGCGTCTGAATTTTGATCACGGGGAATGCTGCAGTGGTGGCAAGTATGAGAAAAGGTCAAAGGTCACTTTTTCCAGTGCCGTTGTAACTGTGAACAGTCACTAAATGAACTATTGTAAGTCGAGGAGTACCTGTAAGAGCATACGTAGCAACATGAGTACGTGTGAATGCTTGACTGTCAGGGATCTTACAAAGCATTTCAACCTTTGACAGATGTGGCCAACCACTGGCAGAGTTTTGATGTCTCCCCCATCCTGGCTGCTGCATCTGGATTTCATTTCATTTTATAACCAATCCTGTGGACATCCCTGGAAGAGGCAGAGAAAATGAAACTTCTCCACCCTTCCACTTTTACTCTGGGGAAATGTCACCTGCTGAATTTGATATGTATGTATATCAGGGGTGGGTTCCTGCCAGTTCTAACCTCATCTATAGAAGATGAGGTTCCACAAATCTCCAGTGCCATTTAGAACCGGTTCCAGCTCCCTCCCTCCCTGCCCGTCCGCCCATCATCAAAATGAAGAGCGAGAGGAGGAATTCTGGGAGTTGAAGTCTACAAGTCTTAAAGCTGTCAACTTTGAACACCCCTGGGGTTTTTTTCCCCTAAAGGGTTAGGGGTGCGAGGGTCTTGTAACTTGACAGCTTTAAGACTTGCACGCTTCAAATGCCAGAATTTCTGAGCCAACATTTTGGTTGCTAAGCAAGAGTGTTGTTAAGTGAGTTTCACCACATTTTACAAGTTGGCCACGCCCGCCCAGTCACATGCCCGGCAAGCCACTCCCACCCAGTCACATGGCCAGCAAGCCACTCCCACAAAGCAGGCCACACCTACAGAAGAGGTTCTAAAAAATTTTGAAACCCACCACTGATGTATGTGTGTGTGTATGTAAATGTGTAGATAGATAGATAGATAGATAGATAGATAGATAGATAGATAGATAGATAGATAGATAGATAGATAGATAGATGATAGATATAGAGATAGATAGAGATAGATAGATAGATGATAGATAGGTGGTAGATAGATAGATAGATAGATAGGTAGGTAGGTAGGTAGGTAGGTAGATAGGTAGGTAGATATAGATATAGATATAGATATAGATATAGATATAGATATAGATAGATAGATAGATAGATAGATAGATAGATAGATGATAGATAGATAGATGATAGATAGATAGATAGATAGATAGATAGATAGATAGATAGATATAGATAGATAGATAGAGATAGACAGAGATAGATAGATAGATGATAGATAGATAGGATAGATAAATGATAGATAGATAGAGATAGAGATAGAGATAGAGATAGGTAGGTAGGTAGGTAGGTAGGTAGATAGATAGATAGATAGATAGATAGATAGATAGATAGATAGATATAGACAGACAGACAGACAGACAGACAGACACACACACACAAAAAAAAACTGATTAGGAGATGAGATGAGAATTGGTTTTTTCAGAGCCAGCCCCGTTCTGCCTCTTCACCTGTTCTAAAAGAAGGAAGGAACCTCACTATAAATAGCCCCGAATATATAAATATTTACAAACAGGGAGTTGGTTCAAGCTCTTGGCTATTTTTGATTCTCTGACTTGTGCCTTTTTATTTTTTTCCTTTCAGCCAGAACAATGTGGCTTTGTAGCTGCTTGGTATAAATCTTGATCGTTTCATTGTAGCTTCTCTCTCTCTCGGATGCTCCCAACCCTGTTGACTAAGCCTTCAGATCTCTTACTCATAGTTTATGGGATATACACCACAAGGACGTGACTTTGCACGGTTCGTGACGTTTCTCTCTCTCACAAGAGCTGTGTTCGTATAACCCTTGATTTGTTACTTGAGGCTGATGTTCACCTCGTTTGGGCGAAGGAACATCTGCAAGAAAACCACCAAGATCAGAGAGCACCAAGGACCCCTCGGTTCAACCCTTTGCTACGAATAATTCTGCTTTATTGGTCCCATAAGCCTCCAAAGCGAAATCTAGGAATTTCACCATCTAGCAATCTGTGTGAATCAACCTTGTATCCGCTTATTCTTTCCTGTATTTCAAAATTCCTTATACAAGATAGAAATAGCAAACGAATTACACTTATTCCTTTCCTTTTAGTATTAGTATTTCTTAAGCTGATCATTCGTGCCTCTACAAGCTCGGCTGTTTTGAAGAAGAAGAAACAAGCTGTGGAAAGTTTCGAAAGTTTGAACGTTTGTGATCATTTTTATGAGGTTCCCGTTGTTAAAGTAAAGGTTCCCCTCGCACATCTGTGCTAGTCGTTCCCGACTCCGGGGGGCGGTGCTCATCCCTGTTTCAAAGCCGAAGAGCCAGCGCTGTCCACAGATGCCTCTGTGGTCATGTGGCCGGCATGACTCAATGCCAAAGGCGCATGGAACGCTGTTACTTTCCCACCAAAGGTGGTTCCTATTTTTCTACTTGCATTTTTTTACGTGCTTTCGAACTGCTAGGTTGACAGAAGCTGGGACAAGTAACAGGAGCTCGCTCCGTTATGCGGCGCTAGTGATTCGAACCACCCAACTGCCGGCCTTTCTGATCAACAAGCTTCCCATTGTTAGATAATGGCTAAAGATCAGTCCTCTTTAGCTCAGGTTTTTATGTATGAATAAGCCAGGTTTTCCAAACAGACCACAAATATTCCTGCTACAGAGATTCTACTTTACATTTTACACCCACTAATACAGATAATATTGAATTATGACCACTAATTATCCATTGCAAAGCGGGACAGTTGCTAAGTGAATTTCGTCCCATTTTATGACCTTTCTCCCCAGCTTTGTTAAGCGAATCCCTGCCATTGTTAAGTTAGTGACACAGTTGTTAAGTCAATCTGGCTTCCCCATTTGACATTGTTTGTCAGAAGGTTGCAAAAGAGGATCGCATGACCCTGGGACATGCCATAAATTGTGATCATGGGGATGCTGCAATGGTCGTAAGTGTGAAAAACGGTCATAAAAGGTCACACTTTCTTCAGTGCAATTGTAACTTCAAATAGTCACTAAACAGGCTGTTTTTAAGCCTCGGGCGAGACATTGAATCAACCTGATAGGATAAGGCTATTGTTAGCAAAAATAATAATAATATATGCAGCATTTTTTCCCCTGCCTCATCCATCAACATCCGAGAGAGATAAAAGAGAAGATCTAAACACTGCTAGTGCCAGGATGGTCAAAAGCCCCTTGGCTGGGGATGATGGGGATTGAAGTCTGGCACACCCAGAGATTGGAGAAAGTCCTTGCATCCTGCAGTGTCTTAATTTTTTCCTTTTTAACAGGTGAGGAGGAAGAAATAACATTGGAAACTGTGTCACCACCCCCCACTTCAATATCCTTCTGGGTGCAGAATTGGGGGGAGGAGACCCCCCAACTCTCAGACCCTCTTTTTTTCATTCATTCATTCAGCCAGCACAAGCCCCTTGCCCTATCTGAGGTCCGGCTCATTTCTCCAACTTCACCGTAGAAAGAGACTCACCCCAGATCACATGAGACAGCCGAATTCCCCAGCAGCCAGCTCTAAAGATCTCCCCTCGTTTCTCTCTCACACATGGGCACGCAAAGCATCCGCTTGGTTGAGCCGGCAGGAGTTCGCAGGTCTTGACAAGGCACCGGTCCTCAAGATTCTTCTCCTCGCAGGCAGAACCTCCTGATGTGTAACCTCCTCCAGAGAACCTCGGTTTTTCCAGCCTGTGGATTGCGGCAGCTCCTTCAATCTCCCTCAACCTGTTTTTTTTTCGGGCCCAGATTGCGAAAGGTAGCAAGGAGTGACTTTTGCCACTCACACCTCCACCTTTCCAGCGGAGAAGAAACACGCAGGCCAGACTGCGGGAAGCAAATAATAGCCAAACCCTGGAATTATTTCGGATGTGGGTGTCCTTTTTTAAAATATATATATATATATTTTTCTTTGCTTGAATGTTCAGGTTCAAATTCAGCTTTGAGGACATCCCCAAAAGATCAAACAAGGTATAGAAACAACTTGTAGGTCAGTGATGGTGAACCTTTTCAGCATTGAGTGCCCAAACTGGAATGCGCCTGCATACATGTGCCTCTGTGCGTGCCAGAATGCCGGAAACGTGAAGACCAGCTGCCTGGTGCACGCCTGCCTGTTTTTTGGCCATTTTTCAGGGTGTTTTCAGGCCATTTTTTTGGGGGGGGGCTGTTTTCAACAGGCTGCACCCTAACCCTCTCCCACTAATGCACACGGTCACTGTCAAAAGTACTGTGATTTGACACTCTGGATACAATTCAGTGGTGGGATTCAGCCGGTTCGCACCTATTCGGGAGAACCTGTTGTTAACTTTCTAAGCAGTTCGGAGAACCGGTTGTTGGAAGAAATCTCCTTTTGTTTTTTTCCCCACTTTCCAAGGCTAATCCTGTAAGGAAGGCAGGAAGGAAACATTCTGGTGTTGTTTTCTAGACTAATTTTTATTGCCTTGCTTACAGAAACTGCCTCTCCGGTTAACCCTTATTACATTCTAACAGCTAAGACGAAGCGCCCATCGACGCGAGTGACGTTGAGTTGGCCACACCCACCCAGTCACATGGCCACCAAGCCCCGCCTACGCAGCTGGTCATTAGGGCAGAGAACTGGTTGTTAAATTATTTGAATCCCACCACTGATACAATTCATTCCTTTTCGTTTCAGCAGCCCAGGCGATCCAGAGTTATGCTGGAATACACACAGACAGAGACACACCAAGGGGTTGTTAAGAGTGTCTTACCCACCCACCCCACTCCCCAGCATTTGTTTCCAGAGAGTAAGTCCTCTGTGTACCAAGTTGAAATTCTCGAGGCATCCCAGAGTTATGCTGGAACAGACACACAGCTAATTATATAGAGATAGAGATAGATTTATTGTGACATCAAATGAACTCTTTGTCCTTTCACTGACCATTCTTGTGCCACCTTTTTTGGGAGGGGGAAGAGAGTGTAGCTTCTCACAGGCTGGGCCAAAAGCCCAACGTGGCTTTCCCCTCCTCAAATGTGTCGCGCACACCCCAAATCTAGATCCTGTTGAAAGCCGTGGGAATTCCTTTATGAATCAGCATTGGATTCTGGTAAAGATGGTTGTGAAAAATGGGCAGGCATTCAAGAAAGACTCGGAGCTTCAGCCAGCTTCAACCTGAGGCCTCCTTGCAGAAAGGAAGACCTTGGAGGATTTCCATACTTCTCAGGCAGGTTTCTGTCACTTGCCCATCTTGGTGATCTCTTGGTGGTCTCTACGAGCCAGATCACGTCACACCTTCTGATTTTGCACTAGTTAGAATAGAATAACAGAGTTGGGAGGGGCCTTGGAGGTCTTCTAGTCCAACCCCCTGCTTAGGCAGGAAACCCTACACCACTTCAGACAAATGGGTTGTCCAATCTCTTCTTAAAGACTTCCAGTGTTGGGGCATTCACAACTTCTGGAGGCAAGTTGTTCCACTGATTAATTGTCCTCACTGTCGGGAAATTTCTCCTTAATTCCAAGTTGCTTCTCTCCCTGATTAGTTTCCACCCATTGCTTCTTGTTCTGCCCTCGGGTGCTTCGGAGAGCAGCTTGACTCCCTCTTCTCTGTGGCAGCCCCTGAGATATTGGAAGACTGCTATCAGTTCTTTGAGTCTTTCTATGCTCTAGTTGAGGTCAGCTTTGATGGTGCCCGTCCAACATGTTCTTTGAGGTCCTTTTACCACTAATTCTTGCCAACACAATTGCTTTCTCCGTGTCCCCGCATAACACGGCTGAAAAGCATGGTAGCTGGGGAATTCTGGGAATCGAAATCCACCCAACTTAAAGCTTGTAGCCTGCTGATTAGGGAATTCTGGGAATTGAAGTCCACCCATCTTAAAGCTCGTAGCCTGCTGATTAGGGAATTCTGGGAGTTGAAGTCCACCTATCTTAAAGCTCGTAGCCTGCTGATTAGGGAATTCTGGGAGTTGAAGTCCACCCATCTTAAAGCTTGTAGCCTGCTGATTAGGGAATTCTGGGAGTTGAAGTCCATCCATCTTAAAGCTCATATCCTGCTGATTAAGCAATTCTGGGAGTTGAAGTCCACCCATCTTAAAGCTCGTAGCCTGCTGATTAGGGAATTCTGGGAATCGAAGTCCACCCATCTTAAAGCTCGTAGCCTGCTGATTAAGGAATTCTGGGAGTTGAAGTCCACCCATCTTAAAGCTCGTAGCCTGCTGATTAGGGAATTCTGGGAGTTGAAGTCCATCAATCTTAAAGCTCGTAGCCTGCTGATTAGGGAATTCTGGGAGTTGAAGTCCACCCATCTTAAAGCTCGTAGCCTGCTGATTAGGGAATTCTGGGAGTTGAAGTCCACGCATCTTAAAGCTCGTAGTCTCTGACCTGGAAATTCTGGGAGTTGAAGTCCACCCATCTTAAAGCTTGTAGCCTGCTGATTAGGGAATTCTGGGAGTTGAAGTCCACCCATCTTAAAGCTTGTAGCCTGCTGATTAGGGAATTCTGGGAGTTGAAGTCCACCCATCTTAAAGCTCGTAGCCTGCTGATTAGGGAATTCTGGGAGTTGAAGTCCACCCATTTTAAAGCTCGTAGTCTCTGACCTGGAAATTCTGGGAGTTGAAGTCCACCCATCTTAAAGCTTGTAGCCTGCTGATTAGGGAATTCTGGGAGTTGAAGTCCACCCATCTTAAAGCTCGTAGCCTGCTGATTAGGGAATTCTGGGAGTTGAAGTCCACCCATCTTAAAGCTCATAGCCTGCTGATTAGGGAATTCTGGGAGTTGAAGTCCACCCATCTTATATGCATGCCAGCCGGGAAATCCTTTTACCTGTAGGCTTGCCAATTCCCTTTTGGAAAGCTAATTCCTATACCTGTCCAAGCTTAGTCCATAAATAGAAAAACGGAGAGGGACGATCTCCTTGCAGGGAAAAATACTGCTGGGGCCACAGAAATTATTCCAGGAATAACTTGGGCTCTTTCTTCCCACGGAGTTAGCAACCCCATCCTCCCCTGTGGAACCAGAAATATTCACCTGTCCGATGGGGACGAGCAAAAATACTTGCAGCTGGAAACAAAGAAACTTCCCAAGTGCCTTATTTCAATCTCACTCCAGGTCCTGAAAGGTGCTGGCCGTGTGGGGACCCGGGGAAGGGTCTGCCTTGTGGAAGACCACCAAAGCTGGGAAGAGACGGGCGAAAGGCACCCTCGGCTCTTCCCACCAAGCCCTCCGTGGGTCTCCTCGGGGAGGAAGGCTGAAGCACAATGCGTGGCCACCACGGGTCAAATGTTGCAAAGGTGCCTACCTTTCTGTTGGTTTCCACTGGATCATGCTCGTCTTCCTTGGTGGACATGTGGGCTTAACTGGTGCAACCTCCTTGGACATCAGTGAAGCTCAACTTGTGTCTTCTTCAGCTGTGGACTTTCAAGGCACCTGTGGAAGCCCTCAATTATCTCTTCCTTTTGATCCCTCCCATCCGTGGCTTCCTTGCAACCCCCCCCCCCTTCCTTTTCTTTTGATTTTTTCTGAATGACAGAGGAATGCCGTGACTAAGCCTTCGGAGCATCACAAAACGCGGGACCTTCGCCAATCAAAACAATTATTAGTGGTGAAGCGGAAAATCAAGCCGGGCAAGGGACAGCGGCAGATCTAAGAGAAAGGAAATTAAACACACCTCTCCACGTGAGTTATGGCACAGGCATTCCATTCCACGGTGTTTATATTTATACGGCAGCCCTCAACTTACAACGGTTCGTTTGTTTATTTTTTTAAAATTATTTTAATTTTATCAATTTCATATATACAATTCACAATTATATGATCTCATAACTGTTATTAATAATATGTATTTATAACAATTTTTCCCTACTGTTGACAATATACTTGAGGATTGCTTTCTTAACATCCCATAGATCCATCTTATCTTACAACGGTCCTACTTCTTCTTCCCTCCCTCCCTCTTTCCTTCCCTCGTTTCTTCTCTCCTACTCCCCTTCCTTCCTTCCCTCCTTCCCATTCCCTCCTTCTCTCCTTTCCTCCTTCCTTTTTCCTCTACCTGTCATAACCGAAAGCCCTATAAATTGTGGAGACAACTGGGAAACCCTCCCCTTGCCATAGAGTCTTCTCCTGGCGCACTCTGCTTCTCTCCCCCCTGGGAAAATCCTCTCAAAATTGTGGCGCCAACCGGTGACGGAGCTGCAGCAGAGGGAAGAAAGAGCCACATGCGGCTCCAGAGCCGCAGTTTGCTGCCCGTTGGTTTAGGGATGCACCAAAAGAAACGTAGCAAAGTTACCTCTCTATGTGGGGGAGATTAAATCAAAGGAACTCATGGCTTGTACCCCAAGAATGCTGAACACCCCACAACTCCCTTGTGCCATCAAAGCCTTCTAAGGCTTTTTAAACCGTAATTGCTCCAGAAGTAGATGAAGAAAGTGGAGGAAACGTTTAGAAGCTATTATGGAATGAGTCCTGCGGATGCTTTAATTTTTCGAACGCTATTAAGTACAATTACTGTGTGTTTCTAATCTCTAGCCTTTCTGCTTCTTTATTTTTTATTTTTTTTCAAACCACGGGCGGGCTGGGTTCTTGGAAAACCACCGCCGTTTCCTGTGCTGCGTTTGGGTGGCGCGCATGCAACTTCACGGAGGAAGGCAGAAAAATGAGTCAGTCCCTCGGTCCAAGTAGCACGAAGGTCTTCGTATGATCAGAAAGATCATACGCGACTTTAAAACATGCTTTGACCAAACCGCCTAATATCCTGGCTCTGCTTGCAGCAATTTGGTGACAGGAGGATGCAAGAAGGAGGCAAAATTGGTTTGCTAATTATTTTGTACAATTACAAAATGGGGCGTGAAGGATCAGCAGTGCTTGGACAGGGAGACCTCAATGTTGTGGCCTGCCAGTGGCCAGCAGAGCTGGCAGCAGATTCGGACAGTGAGGAGGTTGGGGAGGAAACTGGGCCAGTCCTGGAGTCTGGGGAAGGCTCGGATGAGGGCTCTGTGTCGGAGGCAGAGAGGGGACCAAGGCCGTATGCCAGTTATCAGCTGCCTTCAGAGTCAGACAGCAGTGAGGCAGATGAATATATGGAGCCTGTTCCCAGTGTGCGCATGCACAGAGTTGCCAGACGAAGGGAACAGCTAAAGAACAGAGGTTGACTTGGGAGTAAAGCAGTGGTGGGATTCAGGCAGTTCGCACTTATTCGGGAGAACCGGTTCTTAACTTTCTAATAGCTTCAGAGAACCGATTGTTGGAAGAAATCTTTTTTTGGTGTCCTTCCACTTTCCAGGGCTAATCCTGTAAGGAAGGCAGGAAGGAAACATCCTGGTGTTGTTTCTAGCCTCATCTTTATTTTACCCTGCTTACAGAAACTGCCTCTCCGGTTAACCCTTATTACATTCTAACAGCTAAGACGAAGCGCCCATCGACGTGAGTGATGTTGAGTTGGCCATGCCCACATGGTCACATGACCCCTAAGCCCCGCCTACCCACCTGGTCATTAGGACAGAGAACCGGTTGGTAAATTATTTGAATCCCACCATTGGAGTAAAGCCACAGGTGTGGACGGTGAATAAAGAGGCGCGAAAGGGGAGGGGAGTCTGCAGGAGATCTGTTTGTGACTTCTTGCCGAGGAGGTTGGGGAGGAAGATGGGCCGGTCCTGGAGTCTGGGGAAGGCTCTGATGAGGGCTCTGTGTCGGAGGCAGAGAGGGGGCCAGGGCCGTCTGCCAGTTATCAGCTGCCTTCCGAGTCGGACATCAGTGAGGCAGAAGAACAGCTGGAGCCTGTTCCCAGTATGCGCATGGGCAGAGCTGCCAGAAGAAAAGAACAGCTCAGAAATCAGGGTCGACTTGGGAGTAAAGTCACAGGTGGAAGGTGAATGGCCCCTCCCATAGGACATAAAAGAGGAGAGAAAAGGGAGGGGGCTTTTGCAGGAAACAATTCGTTCGTTCATTCATTCATTCATTCATTCATTCATTCATTCATTCATTCATTTCAGGAGTGCGAAGATCTGTCCATGAATCTCTTAGGTGTCCCGGAAGAGCATTCCAAACATAATGAACTATAGAAATTGCTGTGAGAAAACCGATATACCGAAAACCAAGAATTTACGATATACTATTTAGATTTAAAGCCAGAAATATTCTTATTAGGTATTTTGCCAGAAAAAAATATAATAAAGGGAATATATATTTAATACTGCATGTTCTGACAGCAGCGAGATTTGCATTTGCACAACATTGGAAAAACGAGGAAGATCCTTGAGACGAAAATTTATTTCAAAAAATATTAGATTTTCCAGAAATGGATAGGTTAACATTAAAAGTAAAGGATAAAGAAGACATCAATTTTTTTTTTTTAATTTGGGATTTGTTTCATCAATGGTTAGATAATAAAAGTAGAGATTAGAAGTAGGAAGAATACTATTATATACAAGGAAATAATATTATTATCGCTATTATTAAATACCTACATGTTGTGGCCCAGCAGGAGTCGTTGGAGCTGCAAACAGACTTCGCCAGCGAGGGGCCTTGTGAGTCGGCTCTGGAAGAGGTGGAGGACCCTGGACAGGGTTCCGACTCCGAGCAGGGCGCAGAGAGGCTGGTTAGTCACCAGGAGGCGCCTGAGTCATGGAGCAGCGGTGAAAGCCGAAGGGAGTGTGCTCCTGACGTCAGGCCTTGGAGCAGTGACGAGGAGACAAGGGAGGTGGTCCTGGATGCCCGACAATGCCAGGCAGATCAATGTAGATAACAGCTACGCAGATACAAAAGATAATTGGACCCAGGTGGTTGTAATTAGACTCCCCTCAAGATAGTATTTAAGGAGAGACTTGGTCAGGAGTCTGGTTGCAGGATTCAACTTAATTCTTAACGCTGGAGAAGCTGTTATCTGTATCTGTCGAAGTCTGAGTTGCTGCCAAGGTTCTTATCTGTTCATTGTGTTTGGGCTTTCAGACACCGAGATGTATGTTTCCTGCTAATAAAGAGTTGTGGCATTCCAGTTAAGCTTGTCTCGGCATTCGTTACTGGATGGAGGAGCGGGTCAGAACACCTACATATGTTAAAGAAAAATGTATAAATAAAAATGCTTTAAAAAAATTCTTCTTAAGAAAAATAAGGGGATTGGTCCTGGGTGCCGGAAATTGCGAACTATTTTTCTTTCCAAAGTGGGCTTTGCGTACGTACAAAATATTGGAAAAGCAAAAGGAAGGATGAGAAGCAAAGGTTGGGAACTCCATACGATCATTAACTGTGTTGGCTGTGGAGGATGAGTTCTGTAGTCCCAACACATATAGAAGAGAATGGAGTGAAGATGTTGTTTCAATATTAAACTCCTTGGTTTTAAGCCCGCTGCACCTAATTGTTCCTTAGTAGCAATTACTTAAAAGAAAAGAACAAAGAGTAAATCAACTATAAAATTTTAAGTATGCATAGTCATCTCCTTTGGCTCCGTCTTAACGAAGATGAAATAATTAAGGCCATTAAGTTGCCAACAATGCCCAATTAGCATAACTTCATCCTTTCTAAATCAGATAGGTGCTAAAATCAAGTCAACAAACCAGACACGCCCGTTTGATCCTTCTTGGCGATCCTTTACGATGTCACACAAACGAAATGCCAGCTTTTGCTGGGCTGACCAGCTGTGGTGGCATTTAAATAACTTAAGTTTGACTCTACATCCCAGTTGCTGTGATCAGAATAACAAGAGTCGGAAGGGACCTTGGAGGTCTTCTAGTCCAACCCCCTGCCTAGGCAGGAAACCTTATACCGTTTCAGACCAATGGCTATCCAACATCTTCTTAAAGACTTCCAGTGTTGGGGCCTTCACAACTTCTGGAAGCAACTTCCGTTCCACTGATTCATTGTTCTCACTGTCAGGAAATTTCTCCTCAATTCTAGGTTGCTTCTCTCCTTGATTAATTTCCACCCATTGCTTCTTGTCCTGTCCTCAGGTGCCTTGGAGAATAGCTTGACTCCCTCTTCTTTGTGGCAACCCCTGAGATATTGGAAGGCTGTTATCATGTCTCCCCTGGTCCTTCTTCTCATCAAACTAGAAACATACCCAGTTCCTGCAACCGTTCTTCATATGTTTTGGCCCCCTAATCCTCTTTCTTGCTCTTCTCTGCACTCTTTCCAG
This sequence comes from Thamnophis sirtalis, assembly GCF_051295495.1. Lineage (NCBI taxonomy): Eukaryota > Metazoa > Chordata > Lepidosauria > Squamata > Natricidae > Thamnophis > Thamnophis sirtalis. Next base: position 4,242,478 of record NW_028261393.1, read on the forward strand.
AGTCTCCATATCTTTTTTACACTGTGGCAACCAAAACTGGATGCCGTATTCCTAGGGTGGCCTTACCAAGGCCTTATAAAGTGGTATTAATCCTTCACGCGATCTTCACGTGATTCTCTCCCTCTGTCCATACATTCATATTGTTATATAGGTAGCCGTTGGCTTACCACCACTTCTTTAGTGATGGTTCGAAGTTACCACGGCAACTGAAAAAGTGAATGATGACTGTTTCCACGCTTACACTTCCGGCATCCTCATGGTTGTGTGATCAAAATTTGGGTGATCCAAAAAAAATTGAGGAAGAAACATTTCAAGGCAAAACAAAAACCATGCCTTTCGGGAACATATTTGTAACAATTTCATGGACCTCTCCATGCAGTTGGCGTGGAAGAGCTAAGCTATATAGCAGCTGTGATGGTGAACATTTGTTGCCTTGGGTGCGAAAAGTATGTGCGTGCTATCCGGGGGTGGGTTCCTGCCAGTTCTAACCTTTTCTACAGAAGAGGTTCCACAAATCTACGGTGCCATTTAGAACCGGTTCCAGCTCCCCCCCCCCCGCCCGTCCGGACATCATCAAGATGAAGAGCAAGAGGAGGAATTCTGGGAGTTGAAGTCCACAAGTCTTAAAGCTGTCAACTTTGAACACCCCTGGGGTTTTTTTCCCTAAAGGGTTAGAGGTGCAAAGGTCTTGTAACTTGACAGCTTTAAGACTTGCACACTTCAATGCCAGAGTTCCTGAGTCCACATGACTGGAGGAGGAATTCTGGGAGTTGAAGTCCACAAGTCTTAAAGCTGTCAAGTTTGAACACCCCTGGGTTTTTTTTTCTAAAGGGTTAGGGGTGCAAGGATCTTGTAACTTGACAACTTTAAGACTTGCACGCTTCAAATGCCAGAGTTTCTAAGCCAACATTTTGGTTGCTAAGCAAGAGCGTTGTTAAGTGAGTTTCACATTTTACAAGTTGGCCACGCCCACCCAGTCACATGGCTGGCAAGCCACTCCCACTCGGTCACATGACCGGCAAGACGCTCCCATCCGGTCACATGGCCAGCAAGCCACTCTCACAAAGCAGGCCACACCTACCGAAGAGGTTCTAAAAAAATTTGAAACCCACTACTGGTGCTATGGTGCCCGCTCGCGTGCCCACCCCATATTTAATGCCCCCCCCCGCGCGCGCACCTCCGGAGACTAGAAACGGCCCGTTTTCCGACTTCCCGTGGGCCTGGTAGGTAGGTCCATTTTTCCCTCTCCCCAGGCTCCAGAGGCTTTCTAGGAGCCTGGGAAGGGAGAAAAACAGCCCAACACGCAAACCGGAAGTTCGGGAACGGGCTTCCGGGATGAACGTTGGGCCATTTTTCTACCTCCGGAAGCCTCCAGAGCAGTGTTTCTCAACCTTGGCAACTTGAAGATGTCCGGACTTCAACTCCCAGAATTCCCCAGCCAGCGAATGCTGGCTGGGGAATTCTGGGAGTTGAAGTCCGGACATCTTCAAGTTGCCAAGGTTGAGAAACACTGCTCCAGAGGGTGAAAAATGGCCAAAAATCAAGGCTGAAAATCAGCTGGCCAGCGTGCTCATTTGCGCTGGAGCTGACCGGGCAATGCCTCACGTGCCCTCAGAAATGGCTCCGCGTGCCACCCGTGGCCTGGGTGCCATAGAAGGATCTGGTTGAGAACAGAATAAAAGAAAATCTGATTTATTTATTTCAGGAAGCAGGCTGTCACAGCCCAAATCCACCTCCTTTCCTTGTTATTAATGGACTAACCAGCCTAAAGAGCTGGGCCCTTGCTATTCATCTCTTTCGGGAAGACGTTATTATATATACAGCGTGAGTCAATCCCGAAAGCCTCAGCAGTCCTCTCCCCAATGAACTTCTATGAGTCAATAAATATAAATCAAGTGGATGAATAAAGCTGGGGAAAAGGCCTTCGGGTAATTAAGCGATGGCAAAGAGGAGGAAAAAAATCCAGATTAAAATCTCCCTTCAGTTGAGGTGACTTAATAAGCGTGCATATGCCATTTTCTTGGGTGGGTCATAATTTCCTTCTGGTGTTTTGCTACAGGAAGGCAAAACTCACAAGAGGAAGAGCCATTTGACGGGGGGGGGGGGATCTAGAGGTCTTGCCATGAGCAGAATTATTATACAAAAGGAATATTTTTTGGGGGGGGGGCGGGAGAGGGTTGGCCAAAGTGGTCAGGCAGAAGCTGAAGAACCATTCGTCGGGGGGTGGTATTGATAACTAGATAAATATCTGTAGACGTATCGTAGAATGCTAGGGCTGGAAGGGACCTTGGAGGTCTTCTAGTGGCTAGCTAGAATCTACTGCCCAAGCAGGAGTCCTTATACTATCCTGGATATCAGTCCGTCCGTCCGTCCGTCCATCCATCCATCCATCCATAGCAATAGCAGTTAGACTTATATACCGCTTCATAGGGTTTTCAGCCCTCTCTAAGCGGTTTACAGAGTCAGCATATTGCCCCCAACAACAATCTCGGTCCTCATTTCACCCACCTCGGAAGGATGGAAGGCTGAGTCAACCCTGAGCCGGTGAGATTTGAACAGCTGAACTGCAGAACTGCAGTCAGCTGAAGTAGCCTGCAGTGCTGCATTTAACCACTGCGCCTCCTTGGCTCAGGTTTTTGGACTCAGGTTTTTAGCCTATAGGAAAATCCGGCCCTGGGGATAAGAACAAAAAGTGTTAAGCAGTAGAAAGTAGAAAGGCAAATCAGGTGGAAGTCAAGGTGAGTCTAATGGAGATGGAAAGCAAAGGAAAAACAGGTAATCAAGTGCAGAACTCAACTGAGGTCAGGATGATAACCTCCCAACACCAAGGGGTGTGTGTGTGTGTGTGTGTATGTGTGTGTGTTTCCTTTATCATTGACTTGCTGAGAACCTGGAAATCAAAAAGGGAAAGTTTTAGCGTTCTAAAGTGGCCTTGAAGTCTCATTTTCAGACAAAGCCTCCTAAGCGTGAAGCCTGGCTGATGTTGACTTAATGCAGTGTTTCTCAACCTTGGAGACTTTAAGTCCTGTGGACTTCAACTCCCAGAATCCCCCAGCCAGCTATGCTGGCTGTGGAATTCTGGGAGTTGAAGTCCATAGGACTTAAAGTCACCAAGGTTGAGAAACACTGACTTAATGGACATATCCATTTATTTTTTCTTGGCTAGAGTGCAGAGGTGGGTCAACACTGCCCTCTTGTGGGTAGCTTTGACATTGCTAGCCTACCCTAGTAGTCTTCCATCTAATTCAGTGGTAGTCAACCTGGTCCCTACCGCCCACTAGTGGGCGGTTAGGGGCTTGCTGTAACTCTGCTTTATAAATTTTATAAAGTTACTTCCCTACTTTATAAATCACCATTACTGTGGAACCAGTGAGTGGTTAGAAAATTTCACTACTAACAGAGATACAAAAGTGGGCGGTAGGTATAAAAAGGTTGAGTACCCCTGATCTAATTTTTAACCCAGTCTGATCCTACTTAGCATTCCAAATTTGGCCAAGTTGAACTTGATACTACTACCTTCCATCCTTCCGGGGTGGGTCAAATGAGGACCCAGATTGTTAGAGGCCATATACTGACTCTGTAAACCAGTGGTGGGTTTCAAAAATTGTTCGAACCTACTCTGTGGGTGTGGCCTCCTTTGTGGGAGTGGCTTGCCCTCCATGTGACCAGATATGAAGATGCCGACGACACTTGTCAGAACCACCTTAAATGACCTCGCACACAGCACTGGCATGCATAAGAATATGATGTAAACTTGTTTTTTAAAAGGCATCTTTGGTTTGCGTTAAAACAACTTCAACACACGCAATGTTCTGATTGCACCACAAACGCAGTAGTCATCCTTACCTTTCACAGAGGCACTGAGTTTTATAAATAGGAGCATGATAGTCTAGAATAATCATATCCAAGGACCAGTGGTGGGTTTCAAATTTTTTGGGAACCTCTTCTGTTGGTGTGGCCTGCTTTCCGGGTCCACTGGTGGAACCTCTTCTAACCGGTTCGGTAGATTTGACGAACCGGTTCTACCGAATAGGTGTGAACTGGTAGGAACCCACCTCTGCTGTAAACCGCTTAGAGGGGGCTGTGAAACCCTGTGAAGGGGTATATAAGTACTAAGTGCCATTGCTAAGGTCGGGCAATGCCATTGAAAGAACTGAAGAATTCAGTTAGACCATTCCTGCAGAATATTTATTCATCTAATAATTGTTCGGAATTAACATAACGGCATATAATCCATCAATCAGGTCCAATCAGGTCCAATTTCTTCTGGGCTTGAGATGAAAAAAAACAATGAGGCATTGACTTTGGATTTTGCCAGTTAGATAATTTTTTTTGCTTATAGAAATAACGTCCATACTAGTATGTAAAAAGTAAGAACTCGAGGCTGTAATGTTATTATCTTATTTTATTGCACTAAAAAGTTGTAAGTCAATATTTTTCTCCCCCACCCCACCCACTTTCCCCTTCACTTCTTTCTCTTGCTTTTCCACTCCCCCATTTCCCACTATTTTCATTTTTTGTATTCCATATCTTGGGGGGAAAAAATCAATGTATTCAAAATCAATCAATCAATTAAGGCTTCTAGTGGCCACCCATCCTACATCAACAGGAGGGCGAACCAAAACCTTCAAACAGAGCATGTGAATTCATTCTACCGCACACTTTGCAATAACCCTATAGAAGATGTCCCCAAATTTAAAGAGTGACAGCTACCATGTTTCCCCGAAAATAAGACAGGGTCTTATTTTCTTTTGACCCCTGAAATAAGCGCTTGGCCTTATTTTCAGGGAGGTCTTATTATTTTTGAGGTTCAGGAAGCGGCAAGCGTGGTCACCTCAATGTGTTGCAATATTTTCGGGGAGGGCTTATTTTAGCCCATGCGCTCAAAAGCCCGATTGGGTTTATTATCCAGGGAGGTCTTATTTTGGGGGAAAGCGGTAACCCCACCTCTCTGCAAACATTGCTGTGTTTTACATGGATTTACAGATTATAGCTCCTTTGATTCGCACCCTGCCCCTCCATGAATGAAATCAATAATTATCTCATTGTTCTTAGTCCTGCTCAAATCCTACATTCCCTTCCAAACGAATAATCGACGTGTTATCAATGAAGGCAGTTTAGCCTCTTCGGACACATTTTCACGAGTCCAAAGGGATGCTGCATTTACACGCTCAGGAGGTGCCACCCATCCTCGTGCAACCAAGTGTACAATTTAAAAAAATACGAGCCGGGAGGAGAGGTACTCTCTTGAAATGGCACCGGTCCCTTTCTCTCCAAAACAGGGAAAGCAGTTTTATTTTGCTCGGTTCGGTTTGGTTTTCAATCTAAAGGCTGGAGCCAGATTATAAAAGGACGTACTGTGATTTCAGCGTCAAACAGGCAGCAAAGATTTCTTTACACTGGACAAATATTTCAGTCCGTTTCAGGTTTTTTCGGCTGAGCTCTACAAGCGGGATCCCATCCAATCTCCCTTGAACAGCCGTGTGCAGGAAGCAGTCCGCCTGTCTCTCTCAGGTGTGCGCCGAAGGCACCTCTATTGCGATATCCGGTAACAAACTGCAGCTGTTAATGATGTCTATTTGGTCCGCCACGGACCGGAGGTCGTCCAGAACCAGCCGTATGTTGTGCGAAGCGTTGATGATGCCGTTTTGGGAGTTGCTCAGCTGCCCAGTAATGGCTCCAATCTCCTTGATGGCGGTTTGGTAGACCTGGCGGATGGTGTTGTTGATGTCGTAGTACAAGCGGGCGTTACTCTCCACCAGCTTCTGCTGCAAGAGGGAGCTATATCGGCCCCGGTGTTTGATGTGAAGGGCGGGCTTCTCTTCGACCGCCGTGGGAGACTCCGGATCTTCGTCCCTGTAGACGATCAGGGGCGGTAAATCTGGCGTGATCAATTTCGCCTCGGTTTTCGATCCAGGGAAGTCTCCGGCTTCGTCTTCCTCATCTGTTTCGGAGGCTTCCCCAGCGACTCGAACTCCAGAAGGGTTTCCAAAGGCAGCCCGAGAGGAAGCCGAACAATTGATTTCTTCCTCCGAGTCGGTCTCGGAGGCTTCGCCCTGGATGACGGTTTTGTACCTCGGAGAGATCATTTCTGGATCACCTTAAAAAGAGGAGAGGAGGCACACGTGAGAATTGGAGAGGAGGAATCTCTTTCTGTTATGGAGCACGAGCCATAGGTCGAACATACTGGCCGTGGATTAAAGTACACAAAAATTATTTGTGGCCGTTTTTCACAGTTGCAACCTTTGTAACCGTCCCCATGATCTCCTGATCAAAATTCAGATGCTTGGCAACTGGTTCATATTTTATAAGCATTGCTGGGTCCCTGAGTCACGTGATCCCTTTTTGCGACAAGCCATGTCAATGGGGAAGTCACTAACTTATCAATTGCAGCGATCCACTTAACAACTGTATTAAGAAAGGTTGTAAAATGGGGCAAAAGCTCCCTTATCCAATGTCTCACTCAGCAGCAGAAAGTTTAGGCTCAATTGTGGTCATATGTCGAGGACTGCCCCTTGACAGTTTTGTTGGGATGTGGCTTAGCCTGATATGACATTACCTGCTTGGATCATGAAATCTGCATACACTCATGCTCAGAGAGCACCAAGGGACCCCACGGTCCTCCTCCCCTTTTCCTCCTCCTTCCCTCAGCAAACCCCACTCCCTAATAGCACTGATGATGTTCTCTACTTGGGTCATGAGACGTCTGCAAGAAAGCAACCAAGCTCAAAGAGCACCAAGGACCCCACAGTCCTCTGCCTCTGCATCCTCCACCACAAACCCCACACCCTTGAAGCACTGATGATATTCCCTAGTTGGGTCACGAGACGTCTACAAGAAAACAACCAAGGGCCCCTCATTTCAACCCTGAATCTCAGGGCCCCACTGGATTGTTCATCAGCAAACAGGAGGGGAAACCAGCTGCATAACAGCGGCTGGGAATTCTGGGTTCTGCTGTCCTCTGCAAACCTTGGGGACCACCAGCTGCTTGCCCCACTTGCACATCTGCCCCAACTCTCCATGCCCTCCCCTGCAGGGGGTGGAAAGGGGCAACGCTGTGTGCAAAAGGAAGCCCACTCCCAAAGCCTGCGTGCAAAACAGCCTAAGGGGAAGTTCTCCAAGACTTGTGGACTTCAGCTCCCAGAATTCTCCAGCCAACCCTTTCCAGCTCACAGGGAACTCTGGGAGTTGAAGTCCACAAGTCTTAAAGAGGCGAAGTTTGGAAAACCTAAGGCGGCCATTTTTTTAAGACTTGTGGACTTCAACTCCCAGAGTTCCCTGGGAGCTGGAAAGGCTTGGCTGGGGGATTCTGAGAGTTGAAGTCCACAAGTCTTTAAAAACTTGGACGCCCCCCCCCCCCCGTGCTGGGGATTGCTGCAAAGGCCTCCAGCTGCTACTTGTGGCTCTTATTGCTACTGTTGCCTTTTGCCCGCCGAGCAACCCCAGATACTCACCTTTCCAATCAGGAAGCAGCCACTTCCTCTTGGAGGGTCACCTGACCGATCACATGACCTAGCACGGCTCGCTCGCTCGCCCGCCCACCACCCGAGATCTCTGCTGCGCATGCGCTTGCAGTGGGACCCGGCTTCGCTCATAGAGAAAGCGGAGGGAATTGAAAGAAGCGCGCATGCGTGGGCGGGGCTAGAACGCACCATCTCATGGGGCGGGGGGGGGAGAGAGCAACGATGGAGGCTCGGGTCTTGCCAAGAGGCTGGTGGGAGCGGGGGGGGTCGCCTTTGTTCATCATCCCCTACCCCCTCCCTCTCTTTTCCCGTGGCTGCTAAGTGCGCAGGCGCTCCAGGCTTTGCAATGCAAAACTTCAAATCCAAATATTTTTTTAAAAAAATTTTTTCTTGACATAGCTAAGAGTCTGCTGGGAGGAAGAAGCTGGAAGGGCAGTCCTAGAATTCCCTAGCTAGGGTGTTTTAAGGCGGGTGGATTTCAGCTCCCAGAATCCCCTGGTCTGTCTGTTTTAAAACAGGGGGACTTCAAATCCCAGAATCCCACAGTCTGTGTTTTAAGATAGATGACCCAGAATTCCCCAGCTGGCAATCTATTAAAATGGGTGGACTCCAACTCCCAGAATTCCCCAGTCTGTTTTAAGACAGGTGGACTCCAACTCCCAGAATTCCCCAGTCTGTTTTAAGACAGGTGAACACCAACTCCCAGAATTCCACAGTCTGTTTTAAAACAGGTGGACTCCAACTCCCAGAATTCCCCAGTCTGTTTTAAGACAGGTGGACTCCAACTCCCAGAATTCCCCAGTCTGTTTTAAGACAGGTGAACGCCAACTCCCGGAATTCCCCAGTCTGTTTTAAAACAGGTGGATTTCAATTTCCAGAATTCCACAGTTTGGGTTTTAAGATGGGTGGGCTTGGAGACCCAGAATTCCCAGTCTGTGTTTCAAGACAGGGGGACTTCAACTCCCAGAATCCCCTAATCTGCGTTTTAAGATGGATGGGCTTGGAGACCCAGAATTCCCCAGTTGGTGTGGGGTGGACTTCAACTCCCAGAATTCCCAACCGAAGATCGGTGGACTTCAAATCCCGGAATCCTGGGATCTGAAGTCCACCCACCTTAAAAGTTGCGGAACTTGAGAAACAAGGGTTGAGATCTTTTGAAGAGTAGCCTGCTATGGGTACCAGTTGGCAGAACAGCTTCCTTCACTTGGAGGATGAATGACCTCAGTTTTTTTTTTTTAGTTTTTTTTTTAAGCCTCAAAATCTGGAGGAAATGGGCATTATTTGGCATCACTTCACTGCCTGGCACAACAGTGCTCGGTGGGCACTCACGGCAGGCCTCTCCTTAAAAGCTGATGTCCGCCCAGCTGGGGAACTCTGGGAATTCATTTATTTTACTTTTGATTCATTTAGTTTGTCAGATGTGTATGAGATAACAGGCATAAGTATAAACACGCACACGAACACGGGAAATGGGTGCAAATAAATGGGGACAGGAGGAGAGGGGCAGTAGGCACGCTGGTGTGCTTATGTATGCCCCCTTTACGGAACTCTTAGGAATGGGGCGAGATCAATAGTAAGACAGTTTGAGGTTGAAGCTGTGGGGGTTTGGGGACGTAACAACGGAGTCAAGTAGAGCAATAGCAATAGCAATAGCAATAGCAGTTAGACTTATATACCGCTTCATAGAGCTTTCAGCCCTCTTTAAGCGGTTTGCAGAGTTAGCTTATTGCCCCCAACAATCCGGATCCTCATTTTATCCACCTCGGAAGGATGGAAGGCTGAGTCAACCTTGAGCCGGTGAGATTTGAACAGCCGAACTGCAGAACTGCAGTCAGCTGAAGTAGCCTGCAGTGCTGCATTTAACCACTGCGCCACCTCGGCATTCCAGGCGTGGACCCCTCTGTGGCCGAAGTCGTATTTTCTGCAATCGAGTTTGGAGCAAATTTACCTTGAGTTTGCATCTCTTGTTTGCCCGCGTATTATTGCGGTTGAAGCAGAAGAAGTTGATGGCAGGCAGGACATCGTGGCAGAGAATTTTGTGTACTAGGTTTAGCTTAATTGCCGTAGTTCTAGGTTCTCAATTCTAAGCCCAAAATTTCAACCCCTGGTGGCATTCAGAGATTCATAAGGAATTGAAGATTCCTCCAAGGTGGCGCAGTGGTTAAATGCAGCACTGCAGGCTACTGCTAGATCAGCAGGTCAGCGGTTCAAATCTCACCGGCTCAGGGTTGACTCAGCCTTCCATCCTTCCGAGGTGGGTAAAATGAGGACCCAGATTGTTGGGGGCAATATGCTGACTCTCTGTAAACCGCTTAGAGAGACCTGAAAGGCCTATGAAGCGGTAAATAAGTCTACTGCTATTGCTATTGAAGTCCACCCATCTTAAGGTCGAGGAAGGCTGGCTTAAGGATGAAGGTGGACATTGCAAAAAAAAACACCTCTTGAATCTCCGGTGACCGGATGTTTCGTGCTCGTATAGAAAGGAGAAGAAGGGCTGTTGATGAACACTTCTCGCACAAAGCCACGTCCTGCCAGCCCTTCTCTCAACCACACCGCTTCCCCCCTGTTTATGCAGCAAGCGAAGAGTGCGGTGCAGAATCGGGAAGGAAGAATTAAAAAAAAAAACTGCTATCCTGAGCAGCGTGGAAAATAAAAAAGGTGCGAAAACGAAACCGCCATATGCTACTCTCTACTTCCTGCATTCACTTTGAAGTGGTCAGGAAGAAAATTGAGCTGCACTAGCTGGGCGTCAGCAGGTGCTAAGAAACCCAAAAGAGAGTGAAGCAGTCGGTGGTGGCCCATTCAGTGTATCTGCCTTTCTCAATCTCAACGACTTGAAAACGGGTGGACTTCAACTCCCAGAATTCCCCAGCCAGCCAGACAGGCGTTGAAGTGCACACATGTTGTACAGGGAGTTTTGGGCATTGAAATCCATGCATGCCGGCTCAGGAATTCAGGCAGTTGAAGTCCACACACGCTGGCTGGGGAATTCTGGGAGTTGGAAGTCCAAGAATGCTGGCTGGGGAATCCTGGGAATTGAAGTCCACACACACTGGCTGGGGAATTCTGGGAGTTAGAAGTCCAAGAATGCCATCTAGGAAGTTCTGGGAGTTGGAAGTCCAAGAATGCTGGCTGGGGAATCCTGGGAATTGAAGTCCACACACACTGGCTGGGGAATTCTGGGAGTTGGAAGTCCAAGAATGCTGGCTGGGGAATCCTGGGAATTGAAGTCCACACACACTGGCTGGGGAATTCTGGGAGTTGGAAGTCCAAGAATGCCATCTAGGGAGTTTTGGGAGTTGAAGTCCACATACCTTAAAAGTTGCCAAGGCTGAGAAACATCGGATTTGGGTTTAGGCACCCAGCCCCTTCTGCCTGTCATCTGATGTCATTTCTCATGACTGTTTCTTGACACAACAACTTAGTTCCTTTTTTCAGTACTTAATTTGCAAATTAATGCAATTCCTGGCTTTTGTGCTTCCTGCGTAGGTACATGGTTCATTTTCAATTTGCAGCCATAATGGTCTATTTCCCCAATCTTGCATGATTAGGGGACTGGAGACTAAAACGTATGAGGAAGGGTTGCAGGAACTGGGTAGGTCTAGTTGAATGAAAACAAGGACCAGGGGAGACATGATAGCAGTCTTCCAATATCTCAGGGGTTGCCACAAAGAAGAGGGAGTCAAACTATTCTCCAAGGCACCGGAGGGCAGAACAAGAAGCAATGGGTGGAAACTAATCAAGGAGAGAAGCAACCTAGAACTAAGGAGTTGTGAATGCTCCAACACTGGAAGTTTTGAAGAAGAGATTGGTCAACCATTTGTCTGAAGTTGTGTAGAGTTTCCTGCCTAAGCAGGGGGTTGGACTAGAAGACCTCCAAGATCCCTTCCAACGCTTCTATTCTAATCCCTATTCCTATCCTGTTCCCAAATTTACTGTTAGAGAAGATGGTTTTGAGAGTAAATCTGAACCAAGCCTTGTCAGAGTTTATGGATTATGGTAATGTACTCAGAGACCTATTGATAACCAAAATAGGAGGGCTAAGAAAACTGGTATTGGTATCATATTGCTGTGGCATCATCCATTAGCCAACATGTGGGTCATTTTATAATGCCTTGTTAAGTTGGAATATTGCATCCAATTGGCCGCCACAGTATAATAAAGATGTTGAGATTCTAGAAAAAGAGGTGCAGAGAAGAGCAACCAGGATGATGAGGGGACCTGAGGCTAAAATATAGAGCTGAGGTGGCGCAGTGGTTAGGGTGCAGTACTGCAGGCCACTTCAGCTGACTGCTATCTGCAGTTCAGCGGTTCAAATCTCACCGGCTCAAGGTTGACTCAGCCTTCCATCCTTCCGAGGTGGGTGAAATGAGGACCCAGATTGTTGGGGGCGATATGCTGACTCTGTAAACCGCTTAGAGGGGGCTGAAAGCCCTATGAAGCGATATATAAGTCTAACTGCTATTGCTATTGCTAAAACATATGAAGAACGGTTGCAGGAACCGGGCCTGGCTAGTCTAGTGAAAAGAAGGACCAGGGGAGACAGGATAGCAGAGTTCCAATATTTGAAGATTGTCACAGAGAGGAAGGGAGTCAAGCTATTCTCCAAAGCACCCGAAGACCAGACAAGGAATAATGGATGGAAACTGACCAAGGAGAGAGATTCAACCTGGAAATAAGGAGGAACTTTCTGATAGTGATAACAATCAACCCATGGAACAGAAGTTGCCTTCGGATGTTGTGGGTTCTCCAACGCTGGGGTACTTTCAAGGAGAAACTGGACAGCCATTTCTCTGAAATGTTATGGGGTCTCCTGCTTGAGCATCTCCAAGCAGAGAAGACCCCCCCAAAGTCCTTTTCTGCACTTTGGACTCACGCTAGTCTCTTATTGGTCTTTAAAGGCAGACCCCTATAAATTACTCTGCTCTGCTCTTGTGGTTGTGGCTGTGTGTATGTGGTATCTGACATACACCGATGGTTTCTGAAATGCTCAAAACACCCCCATGTTGTATGAAGTTCGCCTTAAGGCAGGGGTGTGCAATGTGGCAACCTGACAACCGGGGTCCTTCAGCTCCCAGATTTCCTGAGCCAGCATAGCTGAATTGGAAGCCATAAGCCAGAAAGCTGTCATGGCTGCACACACACACACACACACACACACACCCTGGCCTTGAAGAAGAGGAGCAGTTCCATTATGACATCCAATGAACCAACTATGCAAAGTGAGAATTTTGAGTTTCTCTCTTGTTTTTACACCATGGATTCTTGTCTGAGGCGTGTTGATGGTAAATGGTGGGATTTCTTGAAAGAAAAACTGTTAGGTTCTCACAGCTGCTGAAGGACAGGACGTGTGGGTGAATGTTTCTTCCCATCTCATTCTTGGTCTTCTTGGGGAGCTGGACAGTCCAAAGCTGGTGAGTTTTTTGACTATTTGACGCAAGGGTGACTCGCGTGGATCTCTCTCGTTGTTGGTTGCAAAGTTGCGTCCGGCCCGTTGCGACTCCACGGATCACGTTCCTCCAGATCTTCCTGTCCTCGACCCTCCTCTGGAGTCCACTTAAGCTCACGCCGACTGCTTCGATGACCCCCCATCCGGCCACCTCCTTCTCTGAATCTCTAGCCAGGAGCAGAGTGGCCTTTGGTTGGAGTTTCCCCAGAGCTGGAGGGGAGAAAGGCTGAGGGCCACTCCAAAGGAGAACTTTGTTGCTGAGAGAGGAACTTAAGAAGAACAAGACGTAACTCTCTTCCTTGCTGGTGTCGGCCACTTTAAATGGTGGTTCTGTTGGTGGTCAGACCTAAGAGGTTTGGCGTGGGTGGTGGTGAAAAACCAGGGCATGATTGTCCTCGTGTCCTCAATGAAGGAAGCATCTCAAACAGATGTTGGAAAATAACGCAACGCGGTCAAGAACCATGTCACAGGGAAAACATTTATCTTCCATTCGCTTCAAAGTTTTCTTCTGCTTCCCCGTTTGAAACTCCTGACAAGCGCAGGAATTTACAAGGCTGAAGTTCACCAGGGCCATCCTAGAGGAATTGCGGGGGGTGGGGGCGGCGAAAGGCTTTGCGGGGGCCACAGATACCCTGGGCCTGCGCGATGTGTCTTAAATCTTTAATATTCAAACCCTGTCATGCCACCTCAAACCTGTCGGTCGGAAGTTTCTTCTGCTGAGATAAAAATCAGCCCACCTGTTTTGACTTCCCCTTCAGACCTTTTTTTCTCTCTTTCGACTGGTTTCAGAGCATCTTCATTCATGGTGAGTTAAGATACCGCTGCATGTGCGGTCGATATTTGGACATTTGGGGTTGCGGGAAGGAATTTTAAAACATGCTTTTAAAATGAATGATTGTACGTGGAAGTTGGAAGCTCAGAGGGTGATGCAGTTTTCTGAGCTGTGATGGGCAATGAGGTTTAGGAATCCACAGTTGATGAAAAAAAAATATCGGAATATCTTCAGTTGCAAAAAAACAACAAAAAACGCTTTAATATTAATATTCTAAAGTATTCTGTGAAGGGAATGATGAATACTTCGCCTGAAATTATTTCCTTTGGGCTCTTGGTGTCAACAGATAAAAGCAGATATAATTGATTCTAAGGAAGAACTAAATAAATTTAATGTTCGTTTAAACCAACTATCAGCTATTCGTTTAGAATCAACTATGATTTTAGTTTTAGTTTGTGAGTGTGTAGATTTGCTTAATCCATCAAACTGTAGTGATGTAACTTGAGAAAAGGAGTCACAGATTTGTCTGGATTTTTTCTTGTTCCTTTAGAGATAAATCCAGTGTAGATTAGCCTTCGATTTTTAAGACTCGTTACCTCCAAAATGTAGGGGCAGATCACAATTGGACTATTATTGTTACGTATTTATGAAAGGAGCAATAGATGGAAACTAATCAAGGAGAGAAGCAACTTAGAACTAAGGAGGAATTTCCTGACAATTAGAACAATTAATCAGTGGAACAACTTACCCCCAGAAATTGTGAATGCCCCAACACTGCAAGTTTTTAAGAAGATGTTGGATAGCCATTTGTCTGAAACGGTATGGGGTCTTCTGCCTGAGCAGGGGGTTGGACTAGAAGACCTCCAATGGCCCTTCAGCCTTTGTTATTCTGGAGCATCCTAAGCACAGAATACAACACTACTGGAATGGATAATGCAGAAGAAAATATTCAAGTAATAAAATATGTATAATAAAAAATAATTCTACAGAGTAGGAATTATGTTGGAGACGGATACTATAATTTTCCCTTTGTTTGAGGGTAAAGCTTTTGGTCTGTTAAAAAAGCTTAATTAGCGCGTGCTTCACTTTTTGTTTAACTTTTCTTACTTTTTAAGCACAACCAACCGGAAACTCTATTACGATTGCTCCTGATAATAAGATAAGAGAAGGTAAACTTTACTGTCATTTTTCTGTACACACAATGGTGAATGTGTGGAAGGCTGACTTCAATCCTAGGTACCGCCACGTGTTCTTCCTCTCTCTTAGGGTGCAAAGAGAATCTATCTGCTGCAAACTCCACATGGGTGTTAGGAAGGGCATCCAGCCAGTAAATGCTCAGCTTCATCCAGTCTCCCTAACTCTCGCCTGAATGAAGGAGTTTCCGGTCCCTTAAAAAAGGGAGTTCTGTATACACAATGGTGCACTTAAAAATGAAATTCGGATTCCCACTCTTGGGGGTGGGATGTGGGGGGTGGGAATAAAAACCAGAAGAACCTCAGGAAATATATTTTGCCAAAATCAGAGACTTCTTGTATAACTAAAACTGTATTAATGATTGAAAAAAAAACCCAACGGCTATAAAATTTACGATCACAGAGAATTTCAGATTCAGAGGGGCAATCTTGATCAGGATTTTATTCCCCAAATGACTCTCAAGCCTCACTTTGAACGCACTAAGCCAAAATGGAGGTCAGCCCCAAATATTTGTATTTTATTTATTAAATCTATAGTCTGCCCATCCTATTTTTTTTTTTGAGTCACTCTGGGGTGGGGTGAGGGATAATGGTACACACTGATTGGGGGATTCTGGGAGTTGAAGTCCACATATATGAAAAGTAGGAAAAAAAACCCAATCTTGCAAGATTTACGGGGCAGAGAGAGCTGCAGAATTGCCTCATCCCAACCGCAACCGTAGATAAAGAGGATAGTAAAACAAAAAAATTATCAGATATTCTGGCTAATCCCCTGTTTTGGATTGCAACAGACAAGCCGGCTGGGGAATTCTGGGAGTTGAAGTCATTTACACATCTTAATATTGCTGAGATTGAGAAATCGGTACTTAAAGAGATTACATCTAATCATCTTCCATTGCTCCTCTGGAATTTTTTTCTTTTAATCTTTCTGTTTCTTTTTTCAAAAGCGTTGCAAAATCAGAGACATCAAAAGCTAGGTAATAAACCACAGGCATTTTTTTTATTTAAAAAAACATGTTTTTAAATATGAGTGCCTGGATGTTTACCCAAGCAGGCATATTTTGGGGGTTGGTTTTAAAAAAAAACACGTAATTATCTTGGGTTAGGTTTCAGGGACAAATGGGACATCTTATCTTTAAATCCATGAAGCTTTCTTCCCGTAATAGAAAAGTCCAGATAACAAGACTTCTGACCTACCTCCTTTCTTTAAATGTTAATCTGACTTGTTTTTTCTTAGAGATTAGAGATTAGAGCTGCTTTGAAAATGATGGGCATTTTGCAGTTTACCCAGGAAAGTTGCAACACTGCGGGGTTTTTCGGTTGACAAATACATTTTATTAAAACGCAAAGAATTTTTACGATCTGCTTGTTACCTGCTGATAAAACCAGCTTCGCTCACAGAAGTTGATGTAAATCTTTTAGTCTTTGAGAGCTGCAGGCAACGAAATTTCATTTTAAGGTGGTACATTCAAAGGGACGCGGTGGCTCAGACACTGAGCTTGTCGATCAGAAAGGTCAGCAGTTCGGCGGTTCGAATCCCTAGCGCCACATAATGGAGTGAGCTCCCGCTACTCGTCCCAGCATCTGCCAATTTAGCAGTTTGAAAGCATGTAAAAAATGCAAGTAGGGAAATAGGAACCACCTTTGGTGGGAAGGGAACAACGTTCTGTGCGCCTTCGGCGTTGAGTCATGCCGGCCACATGACCACGGAGACGTCTTCGGACAGCGCTGGCTCTTCGGCTTTGAAACAGAGATGAGCAATGCCCCCTAGAGTCGGGAATGACTAGCACATATGTGCAAGGGGAATCTTTACCTTTAAAGGGACAATAAAATTATTCTGTTCTGTTCTATTCTATTTAATACAATTCTAATTCTAATTCTATTCTATTCTTATTTTCTCTAGTCAGCAAGAAAGGTGTTCTCTGACTATGGTTAAATTTTGGGGTTGTTTTTTTGCAGCCTAGCAGCGTAATAAACATTTTGTTGTTTCTAACCACACTAAACTAGCAGAATAAACATTTTTTGTTGTTTTTAACCACACTATGCATTGAGCTGCAGTTTGTGAAAATTGGCACTTTTTCATATATATTTTTTAACGGAACGGTTAAGATTTCTACCAGACTGGTATTGATTTTTGGATACCACAGCTGTGTCCTTTAAAATACATGCAGACGGCCCTCGACTTGCACCCACAATTGAGCCCAAGATTTATGTCGCTAAACAAGACGTGAAGTGAATTTTGTCCCCGTTTATAATCTTTCTTGCCAGTGGTCGTTAAGTGAATCACTGCAGCTGTTAAGTCAGGGACTCTGGATTCCCCCTTGACTTTGTTCGTTTGTCAGAAGGTCGCAGAAAGGGATCACGTGACCCCAGGACACTGCAACCGTCATAAATATGAGTCACTTGCCGACTGTCTGAATTTTTGATCATATGACCATGGGGATGGTGCCACAGTCATAAGTGTGAAAAACCGTCATAATTATGCCGTTATAACTTCGAATGGTGACTAAACTTCGAATGGTCACTGTTGTAAGTCAAGGACTACCTGTATATATTTTATTTTACCTGTAGGGGGAAGTAGAGGGTGTGATGTGGGAGGGATAGCAATAGCAATAGCAGTTAGACTTATATACCGCTTCATAGGGCTTTCAGCCCTCTCTAAGTGGTTTACAGAGTCAGCATGTTGCCCCCACAGTCTGGGTCCTCATTTCACCCACCTCGGAAGGATGGAAGGCTGAGTCAACCTTGAGCCGGTGAGATTTGAACCGCCGAACTGCAGATAACAGTCAGCTGAAGTGGCCTGCAGTGCTGCACCCTAACCACTGCGCACCCTAACCACTGCGCCACCTGGCATTTTCTTATTCACACCAGCAAGTTTAGGTTTCGGTTTATTGGTTTTGTATGCCGCCCACTCCCGAAGGACTCCGGGCGGCTCACAATAAACAGGGGAGGGAATAAATAAGACAATACAAGCAATTTTAAAATCCACAACAGTCACAATTAGCTTGTGATTAATTGTAGTTGTGCAAACAAACAATTGTAGTTTTTGAAAACAAAAACAGTACACCAAAATTTGCAAGTATTTTGTTGCATATTTCATTGCAACAAAATATGCTTGGAAGGGAAGGCAGTTTTTTACCCAATGTTCTGACCAGGGCTTCCCAAGATCATGAAGCCGACTCCTCGTCCCAATAAAACCCCTTTTATTTAGGTTTCAGGGAATTCCTCTCCAGCAAAGTCCCAGCAAACCGTCTTTCGTGAGATTTCACAACTACAGGCCTTGATCAGGTTTGGAGAGCTGCCAGGCTGATATCTTCCAAACTCCATGCTGTAGCAGCAATTACTTACCAAGAAGTCAGGAACAGATCTTCACCCGAATGAATTGAGCTAATTGTCTCCTGCAAACTCCACTCCCCTTTCGCTCCTCTTTTATTCCCTTTGGGAGGGGCCATTCACCGTCCACCGGTGGCTTTACTCCCGAATCAGCCCTTGTTCCTTAACTCTTCCCTTCTCCTGGCAGCTCTGCGCATGCGCACACTGGGAACAGGCTCCAGATGCTCTTCTGCCCCACTGATCTCCAACTCCAAAGGCAGCTGATGGCCTTGGCCCCCTCTCTGCCTCCGATGCAGAGCCCTCATCCAAGCCTTCCCCAGACTCCAGGACTGGCCCATCTTCCTCCCCAACCTCCTCACTGTCCGAACCTGCTGTCCACGACAACTTGTGGATCTATTACCTTCTGAATAGCAGCATGTTGACAGCTTGATTAGGGGCTAATGAGACGTTATTCTGTGTTTGGAAATTCGCCCATTCTTAACTCCAGAAATATATGAAGTTGGGGTTGGTTTTATTTAAGTTGTTGTTTTGTTTGTAAAAATTGTTTTCTGTTTCTAAAATCCGATGGCATTCAAACCGCCATAGAATAGAATAGGTGCCACAGTGCCAGCAATATGACACAGAGTATGTGTTACATTGCTGGTGTCACAGCAATATCATACCCGTTTTGTTGGTCCTCCTATTTTAGTTATCAATAGGTAGGTCTCGGTACATTTCCATCATCCATAAACTCTGAGAAGGCTTGGTTCAGATTTACTCTGAAAACCATCTTCTCTTTGAGAATAGGATAGAAATAGAAATAGAATAGGATAGAAATAGAACAGAATAGAATAGAATTAGAATAGAAATAGAAATAGAAATAATAGAAATAGAAATAGAAATAGAAATAGAAATAGAAATAGAAATAGAATAGAAATAGAAATAAAATAGAATTAGAATAGAATAGAATAGAATAGAATAGAATAGAATAGAAAATAGAATTAGAATTGGAATAGAAATAGAATAGGATAGGATAGAAATAGAAATAGAAATAGAAATAGAAATAGAATAGAATTAGAATTAGAATAGAAATAGAATAGGAATAGGAATAGGAATAGGAATAGGAATAGGAATAGAATAACAGAGTTGGAAGGGACCTTGGAGGTCTTCTAGTCCAACTCCCTGCTTAGGCAGGAAACCCTAAGAGCCAAGGTGGCGCAGTGGTTAAATGCAGCACTGCAGGCTCCTGCTAGATCAGCAGGTCAGCGGTTCAAATCTCACCGGCTCAGGGTTGACTCAGCCTTCCATCCTTCCGAGGTGGGTAAAATGAGGACCCAGATTGTTGGGGGCAATATGCTGACTCTCTGTAAACTGCTTAGAGAGACCTGAAAGGCCTATGAAGCGGTATATAAGTCTACTGCTATTGCTATTGCTATTGCTAAACCATTTCAGACAAATGGTTATCCAACCTCTTCTTAAAAACTTCCAGTGTTGGAGCATTCACAACTTCTGGAGGCAAGTTGTTCCTTAACCAATGGCTCTCCTGATACCTCATTATAATAAAAATAATATTCGAAGACTATTTCAAAAGGAAAGTCCATTGGAAGAAAAGGCAAAGTGGAGAGACGGAGGGTGTGTGTGTGTGTGCAGATGCCATTTTTTTAAAAAAAGGAAGATGAAATTAAAAAGAGCAAGAGAAACAACAGGCAAAGCTCCTTAAAACCTTTGAAAGGGAGCGTGGGTTCTTCATTGTTACTAAAAATGTCACTTCTGGACTTTCAGTCATTGCAAAGGTTTTGCCAGTTAGGTGGCATGGGTGATACTCAAAAGATATGATTCAAATGGGACCATAAGAAGGAGCATCGGTGTGGAATGTAAAAGAAGAGCCTCGTAGCCGAATGAAAGGCAAAAAAACGTCTGCAAATCCAGGAATTTCCCCTTGTGACTAGACCGCAATCTGATAGCGCAAAACATCTCTAGCACCATCTTCAACTTCTCTGAAAAGTGTCTCCTACTCTCCGGTCTTCTCGGGGCACATGAGTAACACAGAAACCTCTGTTTTGCAGGTTGCGTGTAATGTGACAACCTTAACAAAATTTAAAAAACCCCAAACCTGCCAACCTTTTCCAGAAATAGTAGATCTGTTTAGAAAGAAATGAACTTCGAAATGTTGAGCGCTTTCTTTCTTTCTTTCTTTCTTTCTTTCTTTCTTTCTTCCTACCTTCCTTCCTTTCCTTCTTTCCTTCCTTCCTTTCCTTCCTTTCTTTCTTTCTCCTTTCTTTTCTTGCTTTCCTTCCTTCCTTCCTTTTTCTTTCTTCTTCTTGTTCTTCTCCTCCTCCTCTCCTCCTCTCCCTCCTCTCTCCCTCCTCCTTTTCTTCCACCTCATCTCCTCCTCCTCCTTTTCTCTCCTCCCTCCCTCCTCCTTCCCTCTTTTCCTCCTCTCCTCCTCTTCCTCCTCCTCATCGCCTCCTCCTCCCCTCCCCATCTTCCTCCTCCCTCCTTCTCCTTCCCTTTTCTCCTCATCTCCTCCTCTCTTCCTCCCCCTCCCTCCTCCCTCCTCCCCCTCCTCTTCCTCCCCAGAGATGTCCACATGGTGGCAGAATGACAACAGGGATACAGCCAGCAACCCAGGAGCCGTGGAGACGTGTGAATTCCAGAACGTGTTTCATTTTTATTTTATTTTTCAAGCTGTAGAGAGTCAAAAAGTCAAGATGGCAGCCACGGCCATCTGACCAGAAGTCCACTCCTGTTGATCCATGCAAAAAAGACCTTCAATCTTGTCCGTGCCAGATGTTTACATCCCACGCAAAACCAAATGCGACATGTCAGCTGTTTCATCCCCAGAGCAGTGGAGAACTTCCAGCAAAACCTTGGCCATTGATGTTGAGAAAGTTAAGCAGCCATCTCGCCTTCCCTTGGATAAGAGCCCCACCCCCCAAAAAAACTCCTATTTATTAATATCCATATAATTCCTAGAAGTCCAGTATGGTCTTGTTGGAAGAAATGTCTACCTCGGTTCAGTTCCAAGTGAAGAGAAAGACACCGGAAACATGGAGACTACTTGGAAAGATGGTTTAATGGTGGTCAGGATCACATGGCTTGAGATGATGGGGGGTGGGAAGGAAAGAGATGCTGAGAGTCCCTGGGTTTTATGCCCTCTTTGGGCTTTTGAATTTGAGCTTGTATTCTGATTGGTTGTCAGACTCCCGTGGGGCCACGCAGGGGCAACTCTGTAGGCCTGTCCTGAGTCCCGAGCTTGGTTGACTCTTGCTGGGTGATGATGTAATGAAAGGGCTTTTAGCCAATTCCTATTATGGCTCTGCCTGAAGGAAGTAGATCTTTGTTATGTAGAATAGGCTGGCCCAGGTCTTAATGGCCCATTGACAAAGGTGAGGGGTAAGTTTCTGCCTCCTTTTCAGGGGAAATATTTTGCCCTTTTAATATTTCCTAAAATATTTCATTTTTCCGGGAGAAGAGTGGGTGATAACTTCCTACAGTGTCAAAGGAGGCTCCTCACACCAGCCCATGCATGTTGGCTGGAAAATTCTGGAAGCCCACCCATCTTCAAAGTTGCTCAGGTTGAGAAATGCTGCTTCTAACCTTAAATACGATTCAGAAAGCAAATTAATATATATTTTTTTGGCTCTGTCTATTCCATACCTAGAAGATGCATACGGTATGCCTGTCACCTGCAATTTCCTTGAAAAATTTGGAAAGGCCAAGGGACCCTAAAATTATCCTTTTCTAAATGTGCTCTCCGGGGGAATTAAATGATCTCACGTCACAATTTAAATGTAAAGGTAAAAGTTCCCCTCGAACATATGTGCTAGTTATTCCCGACTCTAGGGGGCGGTGCTCATCTCCGTTTCAAAGCCGAAGAGCCAGCGCTGTCCGAAGACGTCTCTGTGGTCATGTGGCTGGCATGACTAAATGCCAAAGGCGCACGGAACCCTGTTCCCTTCCCACCAAAGGCGGTTCCTATTTTTCTACTCGCATTTTTTACGTGCTTTCGAACTGGTAGGTTGGCAGAAGCTGGGACAAGTCACGGGAGCTCACTCCGTTACGCGGCGCTAGGGATTCGAACCGCCGACCTTTCTGATCGACAAGCTCAGCCTCTTAGCCACTGAGCCACTGTGTCCCTACATCA